>NW_017963643.1:484799-486211 GCF_001661415.1 Suhomyces tanzawaensis NRRL Y-17324
TGGTGAAACTTTTGAGTTATTGAAAGAAAGCACCTCATTTTGTGAAATTATTGGTTCTTATTTGCCATACCAAAATGACAACAACAAAAATTTGATCCTCTGTGGCAAATTGGCTGATACTTCTAGCATATGGAAATTGGAATCCTCTAATAATTTCTTCAAAAATTCGAACTTGCTATATGAGCAAGCCATGAGACATGTTGTCACAAGTAAGTTTTTGATTGTTGTTACTGTCAATCCGGAGAGCCATTCATTGAAAGCTATGATTTCTTTTGATGGTTTAAACTTTGCAGATGCCGGCCTTCCTCCTGAGCTTAAGGTGGGGAAGTTTCCCGATGCCCTCACTGTGTTGGATTCCGAGTTGGATGCCGTATTTATTTATGTGTCATACATCGATCTTCGCACAAATCCTCTCTTGAAGTCCGGCTTAAATGGAACTAACTTCGTTACTTCGCTTGAGAATGTTGCCAATTACGGTGGCCAGGGTTTCTTCCACAGAATGGAAGGATTAGACGGTGTCATCATCTGTCAAGCGGGTGATGGGAAGACGCGTATCACTCACAACGATGGAGGCGAATGGAATTTTTTGAATCCCCCAACTGTTGACTCGNATGGTGAAAAGTATGAGTGTTCTAGCCAGGGGTTATCTAAATGCTCTTTGAACCTAGCTATTCAACTGGAACTGCGTAGCTCTGATTCGGTCTGGTCTTTGCCCGATACCTACATTAGTATGGGGACGGTTGGAGAGGATTTCCGTAGCACTCACGATACATTTATTTCTAAAGACGGCGGTTCCACTTGGGAAGAAGTGATGAAAGGTGAAGCTAAGTGGGCATACGGGGATAGTGGCACTATTATCGTGATGGCCAGTGCCCCTGGTGCCACCCATACTATAAGCTATTCTTTGGATCAAGGAAGAACTTGGAATGATTACCAGTTTTGCAATGAGAATGATCTTGAGGGTTATAGCTACGGAGTTACAGTTTGTGACTTGAAAACATGCGGCAATTCCAAAAAGTTCTTCATTCATGCGGAGATGAGGCCCTTTATGGGTCCTATAGTTACATACGTGTTCTCGATCGATTTCAGTGATATTTATAAGAGGCAATGTGAATTGGACCTTGACAATCCTGGCTCGAGTGATTTCGAATATTGGACCCCCACCAATCCTCATCTGCAAGAAAATTGCATCCTAGGACGTGAAACCAGATACTTGAGGCGTAAAAGTATCGATTGTTACATTGGAAGTGCACCATTGGCTGAATTATCCAAAGTGATCCGAAATTGTACCTGTTCAAGAAGCGATTTCGAGTGCGACTTCAATTATTTCAAAGACAATGATGGGACTTGCAAATTGGTAGAGGGACTGTCACCTATAAATCGTCTTGATGATTATTGTAATAAGAAGAATG
>NW_017963643.1:486233-578606 GCF_001661415.1 Suhomyces tanzawaensis NRRL Y-17324
TGGTTTTCGAAAGATTTACCGTTCTAGTTGTGTGGGTGGTAGACCACTTGATCAATTGGATCCTAAACCTTGTCCAGGTAAGGAAATTGAATTTAAAAAGCACTACAACAAAGAAGTCACTATAGTCAATTTAACGATAGCTATTGTTATTCCACTACTTATCTTCATATTTGTCACATGGTTTGTCTATGATAGAGGTGTTCGAAGAAAAGGTGGATTTACGAGATTAAGCGAAATCAGATTAGGTGAGGAGGATGTTCAACCTATTGAAAACGACCGCATTGATAAGATCACAAGCAAAATTGTCAAATATGGAATCGCTATAATTGTTGATTTCTCTGCTGCAACGAGTGCAATAAGAAGTATCAATGGAAGTTCATTTCGGAAGCTTATATCTGCGATCTTCACAAGCTCTCCAAGTGGAAGAAACTTCGTAGCAGTGCCCGATTTGAACCAAGAAGAAGATCGATTATTTGCAAACTCTCATAGCACAGAAGCAGCAGATGATGATTACGATGACGAACAAGAGTAACAAGATAAACAACTGGCGTGTTCATCGAGGAATCGAAAGTATTGGCATAAAACTGCACCCTTCCCTTTAATATTCCAAGCATTTCAAATTTGGGAGAAAAATACTCTCAATAGACCCATTATATTTTCAGTCTACAATAGCGGGACAGAAGATGCGAACCTCCGTATCATCTGGTAGAACAACTTTCCCATCCTCTTATAGCAATGTAGCACGAAAATTGGTGAATTTTCTCCTTTAATTTTCTCTATGCATAGCCTTTCTCGTTAAGCTTGCGCTTCTTCCGATCAGTTTAACTAAGCGTTGGAAGTGAATAAGTTTGTCATGCAGGCAAGCGTAACTATTCGCTCATTTTGCTCATACTCAAGCACGGCTGAAGAGGTCTATCAAACTCCAAATTGTGCTGTACTAGTCCTGTTTTCACTAGTCACAGCCAATCATATATGTGGGGAAGGATTTGGGCTGCGTACGCTAATGGCCCCAGAGTATCACCCTGAAGGTATACGGGAGTATGCAGATGAGTAAGTCCTGTATTACCACCTCGTAAATGTGTATTACCTTTTTTGGACTAATGGATCTTTCGGGTTCTTTATTTGGCTAAGCTCCCTTGGTTCTACATGCTGTGTACAAGTTTGTACTGGGAAGCAGGGCTCAATATTTGAAAGAGAGACTTCAGTGGCATTTACTGAAAACTATAGCTCGATTCTCGATAGGAGCCAGAATTATGAACATTTGCTGGAAAGCTAAAATATAACTTTATCAGCGATACAATGATTATAATTTTACCAGAAACTAATGTAGTTTGTAGAAACTTACGTGGATCTCATACCGATAGAAGTGTCATTGTAGCAATATTACATGGAAGGCGTACACGGAGGATTCTTCAATGTAAGTGTGATTAAGGTAGTCTCTTCTGGAACGCTTATCCGGAGCATTTCAAGCAGGAGCTTTTTGAAGTATAGCCTGGGACACAATTGTGGAGCATTTATCAGTACATGCTCTTTATATTAGTGATAGACAACTGAAAGGTTTGGAGCTCGACATGCATTGGCCCGAGGTTCTGCTCACCGTTATCATTATTGAAGCACAACACAACAATTTCACGATAAACAGCGGATACGAGGACTCACCATATTTGTCAAAAATTGGTTCCATGCTCATGCATTTCATGGCTTGGTTTCAACTTGCAACATGTTATATCACAATTAGCTCCAATACCCTCCAATACTTGGCCACTAGAACTTCCTTTACACTTTTCACGAAGTAAGAAGGTAGCGTTCACTTTGCATCCAATACAATATCCCGCCCCGATACCTTCCAATAATCGGTGACGACTACTTTGTGGCTAGCACAATATTAAATCCCCTACGCCCAACACTCAATTTGAAAGGAACCGTTTTGAAAGTAAGGTCACTGCTACGGCTCACGAAGTAGCCGCAACTTGACCTTAAACTAACCTTTGTGCAATCTCAACACTATTGCGGAAATAAGGCCACCAATCGTCCCATTTTCATGGAAGTACCGCGAAGGATAATATGAAGGAGGAGGAGATTGATCAAATTTGGCAGTGTGGATGACGAAATGACCCTCCTAACGGAATAATTACCACTGCAGTGGCCCAGTCCAACCTCCACAATGGCTCTGCCTATTATTTCCTCCGCAGGAGTCCTTAGGACCCTTTACCCGCAAGGGTAGTTTTCTTGAAATAATATTCCGTTCTACGTTAGAACTTAAGTGAAACGCCCTCAAAATAGCTCTTCGAAACCTTCTCTACATGCCCATAAAAAGTAGGAGCCAGGGGAGTAGCCCCAGAAACGCAGCCAATTATTACCGACGTACCCAATAACCGTCGCCAGATTCCCGCTGGGCTGGCCCAGCGTGAACTACTGGCCAAGACGCTGCCGGGAAGCTGTAGAAGCCCGCCTTCCTTGTTAGGGTCTGGTTGGCAGGCCCTGTCAGCAGTTGCCTCGTATTCCCCAATTAGGCACAACGTCTCGCTAAAACCGCGTCAATCGCGTCGTGCCAGCAGGCCCTGCTTGCCACCGCGTTCCATGCCGTCACCGTCGCACTCGCAGGCGCTCGCTAGCGCCTCCTTGCGCTGCCACCACCCGCGCCCGCTGGGCCCTCTAATCCTCCCCGTCCCAGTACGCCTCGCCGGCCCACTCCCCCAACCCGTCTAGTTCCATCGTCCTGTGACAGTCTGCCTCACTCGTCTCAGTTGCCGACACCACACTGACACCTGCCAGCGTGCCCACCAGCGTGCCACCAGAACACCTTCAGGCCCCCCTTTCCACTACCAGCTGCCTGCTCGCCTCATTGTCACTTCACTGTCGCTGCATCGTTACCCTTACTACCATCTCCGCTGCCACCTTCCCCTACCGTCCCTCGCAATTTGTCGTAAAGTGGCCCCCAGATAACAAACCTGCGTATAAGCCAGTAGGCGACACTAACCGTGTAGGTGTTTACAAACTCCCAGACCACTGCTAGCCACCCCACCACAACCACCACCTCCGGACTTCCCAGCAAGCGCTCCCCTGAACCTCTGTCCAGGCCCCCCGTGCAGCCACCTCCGTACCAGAAACTACCGTGACGGTCCCCAACCATCCTCGACCCAATATGTCCATTGGTGTCCAAGAGCAGAGAACCAGCGTGTCGGGACTTCCCGACCCTGACGACAGCAACGGCCCCAACATCTCCACGTTCCAGCGGCTCTCGTTGTCCATCCCCATCGAGGCCAAAAACTACTCGTTCATATGGCTGTTCTTATCCACCTCGTTGAACTTAGACAGTCCCGACCTCTTTTTCTCCACCAACGCCAGACCGGCAGACCCGCCAGTGCCACAGCCTAGTGGCTCGCTTGAGGGCTTGCCTGACGTGGCGTTTCCCACCGACTTGTGGCTCAAAGATGACATCTGCGTTCGGGACGTCAAGATTAAGACCTCGGTGTTGCAGGAGCTCAACCTCTCCATCGAGAAAGAGTTGTCCAGCCAGAGTCCCTTGTTTGAACAGCAGGTGTTGAACTACTACGACAAGCTTCTCACCGCCTACAGAGTCTACGATATTCCCGTGCGGTCCTCGGTCAGCTCGGTCTACACTCCTCCAGAGGTGTCCCTCCGTGAGGAGGACGACGAGGATGGCACCTCCAACGGCGAGGATTACGTGTTGGAAGACTCCAAGTCTATTGCAAGAACCACATCTAACCAGTCGTCCACCACGTCCCAGAAAACCTCCAATTCTGCCCTTTCTGGCCACCAACCGTCGTCCGCTACCAACACCCCCACTCCATCGGCAGGAGCTAACAAACATTCATCGCAAACGAGCAACAAGCGAGTCTCGGCCTTGTCCCGAGAATTTACATCCCAGAGGAAGAGATTCCTGACGATGTTGGGCCACGAGGGAAACCCTGAGACCGTCCCTGCAGAGGAGGAGCACAAGAAGCAGCAGGTGTTGAACAGCTTGCTTGCGAAATCGAGAATATATAATAAGATCAAGAAGCACCGAGAACTGTCTAGCTCCATGAGCTCTAATGTGTCCAGCCCTTCTAGCTATAGCAATAGAAACAGTCTTACCACCACCACTACCGCCAATTCATCGACCGCATCAAGAAGAAGGGGAAGCTCAAACTATTTTGCAAGCTCGCCCGATATCAACGAATCCAGATTACTCCAGCAAACACCACCTTCGCCCCCAATCACCCTATTGACAAAAGAGCAGAAGGCAGACAACAGGAAACAGAAATACGACTACTATGTGCAGCTCACCAAGCTCATGGATGTGTCACAGCTCCTTGTGAATTATGCCCTCAAGGCGAACGCCAGCCAAAATCCAAATAACCTTAAGGTGATTGAATTCATTGAGTTTCTCAAGAAAAAAGTATTGAAATTTATTATCATCGATATATCCCAGATGTTGTTGGACTATGCTCAATTGAAGGCGTCGTCAATCTATAGCTCGAGGTGACTCCGTGCTCTGGTCCATGGATAGAATCTCATGAAGGACCCTATAGGTCGCTTGGCTAGCCATAGTCCATGATTAATGTGCAGCTATAGCGAAACTGGTGTTAAATAGTGTATATTATCGGTCTACAGACCATGTCTTAATTTATTAATATAATTACTTCAGTATGAAAATGGGTAGTATCTTGAAGGAAGTTAACGTTTATATTTCAGGGAGCAAGCCTCTTGGTGCTGGATCCAGAGAGTATTCGAACTAGTTCTTCCAGTTACTTGCAAGTGCTCAACATCTGCAGTATCACGCTCAACAACTGGTCATTTTCACAGGCAGCAGCCACTCTTTCTTTGTCGTTCAACTGTTTGTTGACTTGGTTTTCGGACTGATGTGTTCCCTCCTTGATCAAGATCCTGATTCTGAATCTGGCAGGTAAGCAACGCTCCAAGCGCACCCTGATTCCCAACCCGATCAAGGTGGCCAACGAGCAATGAGTGATGGTAGGAGTGATCTTGATGAGAACCTCTGAAATGTCCGTGTTCTTGTTCTGGCCCAAAGTCACTGTTATGTCCGACAAGTTGACCACAGCAAGCTGGGCCAAAGTCAAAGGGTGTTCTGGATCGGAGATTGTAGAGATGAGATCGAAGATTTCTTGAGCGTCGATAGCATCCTCATCTTCGTCGTCTTCGTCCACCAACTCGTCCTCAGTAGAGTCCATGTCCACGTCTGACACGAGATCAGGCACCGTGGTAGCAGGTGAGGATGGGTGATGTACTTTTGGTGTGAGAAGTGAGAGGGAGGTGATTCTCTCCACCAACTCGGCGTTCCGGTTGGTGGCCTTGGTGTCCTGGCCTATCCTGGTGGGGAGGTTCGACACATCGATGATGGTGGGGTTGGCGTTGATAGGGTCCGACATCGTGATGGTAGATATTTGGTGTCGGTTGCGATAAGATGACTAAATACAATCGTGGTGCGATAGCGAGAATTTAGCGACGCCAGGAAAAAACTTTAGCGGGAGCACTTGGAGAGATATCGAGCAGGGCGAAAGAGCTCTACCATTTCAGGTGGTTTATTTTGCTTGAATTACACTCTAAGGACCCCATTGAAGCTAATCCAGTGTATTAGTAGAGCTTGTGTTACTCCCCAGCCCCAAAATGTGCTGTTTAGGTTTATTGATCAGTGTCTAAGCGTTCGCTAATGCCAGTACCACCTCGCACCTCCTCGCAAGCTGTGGTGAGTATTTGTCGCTAGCTCCACTCACAGTTAGTGATCTCTACCGCGCTATACCAATAAATCCTCGCTCTATTTGCCGTGCTCCACGAAGAATCATACACCCACTAACACCGACGCTTTCACCCATGGAGCACTACCCCAAGGTCCTCATCCAGCAATTGGCGCCGTTTGTCAAACTCGAGGTCGCCAAGTCCTTGGAATCCTCGCCAGTGGCCGAATGCTTCTCCAAGAATATCGCCCAGTTCAACATCAGTGGAAAGGTTTGGGATAACTCCATCATCAAAAATAGACTCCTGAACGTTCGCTACGTGGTCGAGGTGGTCAAGGAATCACAAAATGCCCACTCACTCCCCGTCAAGACCGTTTCCCAAGAAGAACACTCGGTTCTATCTCCATTCAATGTCGACTCCGACTTGTTTCCCAATGGCATTCTCTCCCCGAAGTGGTTCCTCAAGTACGCCCAAGACTTGCCCTTTGCCTTCATCAAGACTATGCTACTTTCGCAAGACCCTGCTGAAGATGATGACTTGGTCAAGCAAATCAATTCCCTCAAAATGTACTACAACAGCCAAAACGTCAAGTTTGTCGTGATCCTCGTGTCACAGTCCGAAGACGCAGACGTCGATCTGAGAGTAGACCACTTGCGCAATGCCACCAACTTGCCCAGATTGACAGGCTTGCTACACCTCCACAATACCGACGAGACGTTGGCCAGGGACTCCGAGTTGGTGATAACCACCCTCTTTGCGAACTTGAAATCGGCTGCTGTCGACTTCTACTCCAACATCGAGTACAAGATAAACCAGCGAAACAAGAAGTACTATACCTGTCCTTCCACTCAGGGAATAGACTCAGACATAGAAATCACACCCAAAGCACTCGAAACCAGAAATTTGATCAAGCAAGCCATGATCAACCAGCTCACTAATCCCCGGAATCTCGAGCAAGCCCTCAAATTGTTAGAGTTGTCATACCAGAACTTGGTGGAGTTGCTCAGGGATGATTTTGCTAACAAGATCCAGCAGTTCACCAAGGTCTCGGCTCACGATCTCAATCTTTTCTACCAGTATCGCCAGTTGTGCGATATTATTGCATTTCATATTGTCAGAGGATACTTCTCGCTAGAAGATCCCATTACTGCATTGAAAAAACACAAGACCCACATAGCGAATATATTGAGCATCGTGTGGGTAGAGGGTAATGCAAGCTTGCAGAACTACAGTGATAACTGGGTAGCCATACAGTATGAGTGGCTCGCCCAATTGATGCTGTTGGTCCCTCCTTCCGTACTTAAAGATTTGCAGATACTGACAAAGAGGTCTTCCAAGGCTCAAAGCCTTCCGTATTACGGAGGTTTGAAGATACTTGGAAAGTATTCGTTTGATATTATCACTTCCCCTACATTGGGGTTTTTGAAGTCAGTGTACTTTTTGAAGAAAGTTAAACAGACCGAACCGGGTCAATATGCGTACCTATTTGAAGATATGACTTCAAAGGAGATAAAAATGAGAATCATTAACTTGCTTGAGAAGTCCGTCAATGCAACGGTGCTGCTGCCATTGGCAATTTCTGATGACCAAATCGAATCATTATCATTTCTCCTGTATATCAACTGGCTTGTGGCAGAAGAGTTCTACTTATTGAGTGACGACGATTCGATCAAAAAAGCGGTCGAATTCTACGAATCCTCGCTTGCAAACTCGGCAATCGAGAAATGGGCTGGTGTATCCAGTGTGATATTACAGAAGCTAATAATGTGCTACGATAAATTGAAAGATCTGAAGAATGAATTGATAAACATCTTGAAGCTTGCTAAGGTATCAGATAAGGGACATTTAGCAATGGTCTCTAAGAATGAAAAGCTTTTAGACAACGAGGATATTCACAACACGTCTCTAGATGATGATGCGAAAAGTTTAGGGAATTTGATCGACTGCCATGCCTTGGTATTGAGCAAAGATAATAGCGAGGCTTACATGTTTGATAAATGTCAGGTTCAATTAACATTGAAGAATAATTTGAATGTGGACTTGGTGGAGAAGTTCTTACCAACTGGGTCTAGGGCTAAATTGGTCGTCGAGCAATTGGACTTATCTATAGCCAGGTTGGATGGAAAACAAACCAGCAAAAGAACAGTGACGTTGAAGCATGAAGTAACTGATCAACTGTCTTTCTACTCTGAATTGGATTTGCAGTCCTCTGATATTCATCACTACATAGGGAAGGCTAACCTTGAATTGGACAGTAATAGTGGAATTTCAAGACTCATCCAGTTTGATCAAGTCTTCCAGAAAACAGGGTTGTACGAGATACAAAGCTTGAAAACCCAACTCAAACTTGTCATTACTTTGAATAACAAGACATACGATCTAACGAAACTGGAAGTGATTGACCTCGACACGAATCCATTTTCGGTTTCGACTCATCACAACACTCTATACACCCCAATTCCTGGGCGTGAAGCCAATAAGCTTGAAGATCTAGCCAAAAAATGGTTCAGAATTACCACCACAAATTCTAGAAGAATCAAAGTGTCACCACTAAGACCTGATCTCGAAGCATCGATTGACGGAGAGATACCGTCCAACTTGTTCTTGGGTGAAAAAGTAATCATCCCAGTTCGAATCAAATATAAGAGTCCTCAGAACCAACTGGTCAAGTACAAAAAGCTATCTGTGCTACTGTCAGCCAAGATCTCTTGGGAAAAGAATGATTTGGATGTGGATGTTACCACCCAAATTAGCTGGAATGGGCTCAAAGATGACGAAGCATTGGACTTACAGGGATCTGTCACTGATTCTCGGCATGAAGCGGTGTATTCCTTGAATGTCAGCCTTCTCAGCCCTCCCAACGGAGACTTTGAACACGCTAAAGCAAAACTTTTGCTCAATTTTAGGACTATTGTATCTGAAGAAACCGGAGAGGTTGAGGAAGAGGAGGACGAGTCTATATATGATGCCAACACCTACGAGATACCAATTTTGGCCAAACCTTTCCAAGCAAGCTGTGTGATTTGTCCCAGGTGCAGAACTGATGGGCTGGATATGCCGTCACCCTTTTTGATTTCGGAAGCCCTGGAGGATGCTACTATCATGCCAGTTGCAACTAGGCTCTGGCTTGTGGAGTACACCTTGAAAGCATTGAACCAGAGTGATCTCTTGATAGTGGGTTCGGAGATCAATGTCAAGGCTAAAAACCCAGAGGTGGTTGTTGAAGCCATTCAGGATTCCGAGAGTCTGGGTACCGTTTCGAGCCAGTTAGTCACTACTCGAAGCAAGACTGGATTCACTCATAGAAATGCCAGTGTTTCTGCTTCAATTAGTGTGAAGTGGAAGAGAAACGGCAGTGAGCTCGTGAACACTTATACCAGTGAAGAGGTCGAAATTGTGCTTCCACTTTCGGACCCGAGAGTGTTAGTTAATATAGACGCAGAAGACAAGGGAAAGGCCAAGATCCAGTACATTCTTGAAAATCCCACCTCCAGAATCTTCATGTTCACCACACAATTGGACGAGGGCGAAGGATGGAGCTTTGAAGACGATCGTAACCTATTGCCCTTGAAACAGCCTGCATTCCCGGTATTGCCATTTACCCAACACATTATGGAGTATTACTGGCAGTATGAAAATGAACAATGGGTCAAGGTGCCCAACTTGCGGGTGTTTGATGTTCAGTATAAGGTGGGGTTGCCGCTTTTATCTGTTTCTGAGAGTATTGTGATGAGGGAGAACCGTTTGTTCTGGAAATCAACGGGTGTATAGACTGTTGAAATTCCTTGTTAGGATGAGTATTCTATAGAAGTATAATGCATGGAGAAGACGGTAGTTGGAGACACAACCTGCGAGGGAATTGATGCATCAACATGAAGCTTCCATATATTGAGGAGATGTAAGTTATTTCAGAAAATTGCATTGGTGTACAACTAATCAGGTGGAGGTCTAATGTGAACTGAAGCATTGTGGATGTTGCACTGATATCAATTCTCTGGCAGAACCGTTGGATACTCCCTGTTAACCATAAGAGAAGAGGAATGTACCTAGTTGAGCAACTTATCCTATGGATATCACCTGAATACTCTATTCGTCTGTTTTCACCAGCATGAATGGTCCATAGTCCCTACTGCTAGCTAAATCTCCAGTAGCTGCCCTCTGGATGGATCTGCTTCCGGGCATGTTCCGACGCAGTTATTACCTCAACGAACAGACAAGTCATCGCTGGCCAGACAGAGGCACTTGATGGGGCCTTGCGCTTTCCACCCACCAAGCCCGCCATCAATGGTCTTCCAGGTGAGTGTTCTGACCTGGCAGAACCGCCACGCAAGCCATTGGACGTGCCACGGCTCTCTAGCTCCCGACTGGTGGTGACCAGTGGGGGGAATTTCTGCGCCACTCGCCGTAGCGCTCTGGCTCTACAATCAATTAAACGGGATGTATTCACTGAGTACTAACCTAGTTGACACCAAGCAATTCGACGTCAAAGATCAAGGTGGCGTTAGGAGGAATCAAGCCTGGGAAGCCTCTTGGTCCGTAGGCCTCGTGGCCAGGAATGGTCAACTTGGATCTGGAACCCACAGTCAATTGAGGAATGGCGGTGTCCCATCCCTTGATGACTTGACCAACACCAATGGTGCATTGGAATGGCTTACCACGGTCTCTGGAAGAGTCGAACTTCTTACCGTTTTCCAAGGTACCGGTGTAGTGGATGGTGACCAAGTCACCGACGTTTGGGCGGGCACCGGAGCCTTCTTGCAAGATTTCGATTTGGGTGGTGGCTGGAGCGGACATTTGGGAGTAGTAGCGTCTGAACTGTGCTGGATGACAAGAAGAACGTTGGAGAAGACGCAACATGGTGAAGAGGTTATGTAAGCCGGTGGGAGCAAAGGACGGTGGGCTCAGCGGGGTGGTGGGTGCAGGACGACGATGTTGGGTGCTAACCTGCAAGCCCCTCGCGGTAAATTGCACGTTGGGCTGGATCCACAGTGGTGAGTTTGGAAGGGCCCGAGAATGGGGACGCTGGTGGTTTGTTGCCCAGAGAGTCGTTTTCGGGCTCTTGGGCGTAGGCTGGTGCAGTATGGGTGTTTTTGGTTAGCCTAGTGAAGGATGGGTAAAATGCATCCCCTTTTCGTGCATCTAAAATGTGGGGAGTTTTTGTGTGATGTTGCACCCATGGGCCTGTTATAGGTAAGTTTGCTACCCCGTGGAGGTGATGATAGGCGAATAAACGTGAAATTTAGTTTCTGGTGAATTTTCTGGCCAGTTTTGAAATTTAGTATGTTCTCTGTTTCTGGTTGTATTTCCTGCAAGTCCAGTGAGCCACACTCATACATGTCTCTAATTTTTAATGGCAATAACTAAGCTGAGTCTATCAGTCTTCCTTTGTGGGGTACAATCTACAATTAAAAGGAGTTGGAAACATCCAGATGGGAAATTGAATACGTTTATTTGTCAACTAAGCAAAAAACTGATTATGGTCAATCCACCAACGTCCAGAATTCACTACAAGGTGCAGAATATTGTAGTTTCTATAACACAGTTGAATATAATCCTGGTACTCCAACATAATACTTAGAGCTTTGTGGCTGTGAATCGTGCATTGTAAACCCACACAGTAGAGCAAGTGTTGCAATGTGACAAGAGGCACAACTCTGGGGATTTGCGAACAGATTTGTGAATGCAGACACCAGATAGTACACATATTCTATTTCCATGAGAAATTAATTCAAATAATTTATTACTTTGCGATGGATTAAAGATCTCGGATACAATTTATATCATCTCTACTCGTCAGAAACCGGTCTTATATCCAGAGCTTCCCAATCTCAGTCTCTTTATACAATTAGTTTGAGACAGCTAACTTATAGTCACGTACAATTAGCGTGTGGCGCTTTAAATCGCTTGGGGTGCCTAGACTAGAAACATACCCAAACCCCTATGCTATTTTATTTCTACATCTCGAGAGCATATCAAGAAGAATCTAGTGTAGTTCAGCGCGGTATCATACACCTTCGTATTATCTATTTGTATCCAACTGGCATGACTAGTCTCGGGTGCATATTTGTAAGCACTGACTAATATCCGTCTTTCGCTGTAGTTTGTCCTTTTAGCACAATAAAACAAACGACTCCCTCGCAACAGACCAATTATGCTCCATTTCCCATTCTTCTTCGTTGCTTACTTCCCTCTATTTTGATCACACTCGGATTTCTGATGCTTGCTCACCTCTCATAAGCCCCATACAGTCTATCTTTAGAGTCCTGTACCTAGTAGATCTGCCCTCCACAATGATAATTTTGGAATAAGTATTGCCGTGCCTCAAGCCTTAGCGCTTACGTAAGCGCATAGATAAGCCCCGGACTGCATCACCAACTATATCCGGAGTCCACTCCTACTCTCTTTCTTTCAACACCATGGGTGCCTACGACATTAAAGTGGAGATCGACAGATCCGCCACAAGCACATTCACCAACTACGACGTCATCAAAGGCACTGTCACTTTGGTAGTCACCAATTCCATCTCTCTCAGCTATATCCAAGTCAAGTTGGAAGGCATTGCAAAGACCCAGCTAGTGATCCCAGTAGTGCGAAGAAAGGGCAAGGTCGACAACAGAGTCATCCAGGATGTCCACAAGGTGCTTTATGATGCCAGCGTTGTATTTCCACCAGAGAATGTCCGCCAGGTATCGCTGTCCAAGGACTTCACTTTGCCACCAGGCAACTACACCTATCCGTTTGAGTTCAAAATCCCACTCAACAGCTCGTGTGTCAAGCTCCTGGGGATCACCAACAAGGTGCTGATCAACAAGAACTTCGACTTGTTGATCAATAACGGTAACTTCAACCGTGGCATTGTGGGAAGCATGGCCAAGCTGATGTTGCTGGAGCTTTCGGGACAGCAGGGACAGCAGGGGCAGCAGCTGCGCCCCCAGCAGCAGAACTACCACATCTCATCGCCATTGCCACCTTCGCTAAGTGGAATTGGCGAGTTTGCCAGCGTGCAATATTTCGTCAAAGTTACTTGCAAACGGTCGTCTTTCTTGAAAACAAACCTCCGTGCCTACGACCCTTTCATCTTCCTCCCGTTGGACTTAGACATCTACCAGCCTCCCAACGATGAGGACTACCGCGAGGTGTTTGTGAGAAAGCAATTGATCTTCAGGGATCGAATCCCAGAGATTGTGGGCGTAGTGATGCCTCCTGAAGCAAATAAGCGCAAGACGTTGCCGCTGGTCCCCCAGTACCAAAAGAAGGGCTTTTTATCACGGTTGTTTGACCCCGTTCCGTCATTGCCAAACCCTCCTCGTCCGTCCAAAGGTGGTGATGCATACTACCCTGAAATTCGATCAAAGGATGTACCATTTTCGTTCGAGGTCCGGTTCCGCCATCCAGCATTTTTGGTACCTACAAAACCGCCTTCCTTCAGGCTCTATTTGGTGTCTGATCGCAACCCTCTGAGGTACACTTTAGGCGAGTATGGACGTCCAGAAGACAGCAATGGGTTGGGGGTGGTGTATCTCCAGCGCTTGGTGGTGGATCTCACCTGTACCACTGTCATTCTGGTGCTCCAGACAGATGGATCCAACCAGGCACTCCACAACGCCCTGCGTGACGAAAACATCAGTGTGTGCAACAACAGCTATCAGAACCTCATGTTTGACTTGATGTACTGCAAGAGGACCAAATCTGCATCTGCCACTTCCACCAACGCAGCACCTGGCGACGTTTACGAGTTGGAGATTCCCCAGAAATACTTTGCCAACTGCGTGCTTCCCGACCACCTTTCACCATCATTCAAGACGTGTAATATCACCAGAAAGTACACCTTGACAGTCGAGGCCAGTTTTTCCAACGAGAAGATTGGAGACTTCCGCAGTGCTGACGAGTGGGCCAAAAAGGTCAAGTCAGTCGACCTCGTGTTCCCCAACATCAAGCTTTTGAGTGGGTTGGCCATGACCAGCTCGCTCCATTCGTCCTCGAAAACCAACTTGGGCGAAAAGGCACCTCCTACTCCGCCAGTACGGCCCACTTACGAGCCTGATGTTAAAGTTCCTGTGCCTGCCGAAGCTCCCAGCTATCCCAGCGCCCACGACGAGAAGTCTGAGCCTGTGGAGCATCTGCTACTTCCCACCTATGACGACGTTGTTCGCGAGAGCTCGTACCAGGACGATTCTGAGCACAATCGTGCCCGCAGACGGTATGAGCAGCACGAGCAGTACTACAATAACCTCGAGTAGGAGGGGCGATAGCATGGATCTTAGGGAATATCAAGCTACAAGACACGGGAAATGGACTATGCTCCTCTAGAGGTAAAAGTGTACCTCGAGGCTACCATTTCTTGGGTGGAATAATCTACTCTGGCAATGGAATTGTACATCGATTAAACAATCTTTTTGAAGGAAAAATCTACTAAGCTCATGGAATTGTGCTACTAGGTCTTATTGAATTGTACAATGAGCCTGATAGTTGTGCTACAACAACTTACCCCAATATTCTCGAGCCAAGAGCTGAACAAGCTGGAGATATCCATACTACAATACTCTTGGAAAGGAAATGCTAGTAGCTAGTAGGTCAAGTGCAATTGCTACTGGCATAACAACTGTGCCTCTATGAAATCGCTCATCCATACTACTTTACTCATAAGATGGCTATACCCCTCCGCAAGAATTGGGCTTCGAGACCTAATGGGTGTGCTACAAATATTGCCTACAGTAGTCTCCAGCGAGGAGGCACAAGACCAAGTCCATGCTTCAATTTTCGTGCAAAGGCTGGACTACGGAATTGCACACTAACCTAAAGGATTGTGCCCATGGCAATAGAATTATGCCTATGGCAATGAAATTGTGCCTCTTCTGGTCATCAAATTTGATACTAGGCCTAATTGACGTTTCCTCCTCTGGCAATGAAATTTGCTACTAGACCGATTGCTCCTCTGACAATGAAATTATGTTTCACACCGTCAGTGCGAGACTTTCAGTAGTGACTATTCTGGCAGCAATTGCCTTCCAAACCTCAAGAAACAGGTCCACCGTGCTAGCCACACACATTATACTGCAGCCCCAGTACATCCCCGTAGTCGGGGCCGCTTAATGCCACATACATTATGACACCGACGTAGTAAGACCCTGAACCGGCACCGATTCGGTCACGTGAGCCTTACGTAAGGATGTTGCCAGCCAGTGAAAAACTTGAGAAAACTCTGAAGGCGATCCATACATCTAGCAATAGTCAAGTATGAGTGGGATCGATAGCACAACCAACTTCTTTGCAAGGAACCGTACCGTCATCGCAGTCACTGCCTTGGCCGGGCTCTCTGCTGCCGGTGCTTACTACTACTTAAACCAACCATCAGCTGGCGACGCTCCTGATGCTGGCAAGAAGAAGAAAAACAAGAAGAAGAAGGCCAAGAAGGCCGGTGAGGACTCTGGCGCCAACACCCCAGCTCCTGCTGAAAAGGAAGAAAAGACCCGTGTCTACCCTGTCAATGCTCAAGGCTTGCCAGAAGTCAGCGACGAAGTGATTAATGGTTTGACCGAGGCCCAAAAGGAAGAATGGGCGTTGGCATTGAAGGAAGACGGTAACAACGAGTTCAAGGCTAAGAACTACGACGATGCCATTGCCTACTACACTGTTGCCTTGCAAATCAAGAAGGACCCCATCTTCTACTCCAACCGTTCTGCCTGTTACGCAGCATTGAACGATCACGAAAACGTCATCAAGGACACCACCGAGGCCATCAAGATCAAGCCAGACTACACCAAGTGTGTCTTGCGTCGTGCAACCTCCTACGAAACCATCGAGCGTTACGAGGATGCCATGTTCGACTTGACTGCATTGACTATCTACGGAGGCTTCAGCAACAAATCCATCGAACAAGTGTTGGAAAGAGTCTTGAAGAAGCACTCTATCAAGATCGTTGAATCCAAGCCAAAGACCTTCAACTTGCCCTCGGCCTCCATCATTGGCTCTTTCTTCGGTGCTTTTGTTGAAGAAACCACCCCTGAAGGTATTTCTGAACAATCCGAAGGTGCTGACAAGTTCTTGTACGACGCCTTGGTCAACATCAACATCAACACCCAAGAAGGTTACGAACAAGCCGACACCTTGTTGAACCAAGCCCTTGAAGCCTACAACATTGAAGAATTGTCTCCCGAATCTCCTCAAGCCGGACCTGCCTCTATTGCCTTAGAATACTCCGCTGCCTTCAGCTTCTTGAAGAACCAACCCCAAGAAGCCGCCAGCGGTATCAACAAGGCTATTGCCTTGAAGCCAAGACCAAGATCATACATCTTCAGAGCTTTAATCAACGCCGACAAACAATCTTACGATGATGCCATCAAGGACTTTGCCAAGGCCCAAGAAATGGACCCAGAATGCCCTGACATCTTCTACCACTTGGGTCAATTGCACTACCTCACTGGAGACATGGCCAACGCTGAAGTCAACTTTGTTAAGGCCAAGTCCTTGAACCCAGAAAACGTCTATGCTTACATCCAATTGGCCTGTATAACCTACAAGAACGGATTATTCGACTCTGCTATTGAAAAGTTCACCGAAGCCAAGTTGAAATTTGCCACCTCCCCAGAAGTCCCAACCTACTATGGTGAAATCTTAGCTGACCGTGGTGACATTGAGGGTGCTTGCAAACAATTCGACATTGCTGCCAGATTACAAGAAAGCTTGAAGACCTTCTCTGTCGGAAGCTTGCCACTCATCAACAAGGCCACCTGTATCTCTAGAGAAAGCTTAGAAAGAATGCCAGAGGCTGAAGAATTGTTGGTCAGAGCTTGTGAATTGGATCCTAAGTCTGAATTGGCCAAACTTTCCTTGGCTCAAATCAAATTGCAACAAGAAAAGGTGGATGAAGCCATTGAATTGTTTGAAGAATCCACCGACTTGGCTAGAAACTTCGAAGAAAAGGTTCAAGCCACCTCCTTTGCTGAAGCAACTAAGATGCAAAAGAGAATCAGAAACGATCCTGTTTTGACCAAGAAGATTGCTGAGGTGATGCAACAAAGTGGTGCTATTCCATACTAGGCTAGCCATAATTGGTGGTTTGTAGTATAACCAGCAATTGATTGTATATATTTCTGTTATAAAAGTGGTATTTATCGACTGAACATGTGTAAGATTATCTACTGGACGTATGATCAGCTGTTGAGACTGTAAGTGGTAACTATCTTCAAGGACATGACCACTTGACCCCATAACTACTACCACAAACGTTCTTCACAACATTTTCTAGCAACCCTTTGCCTCCATACTTCAATATTAACATGTTATCATGTTCATACTAACATGGTTAGCCTGAACCTCGTCAATTACTCTCTATAATACCATTGCCACCCGCACCTTTCAGTTTTGCAACCATACCATGAAGTCACTCTTTCGTTCTATTGCAATGTCTCCGACAGTAACACAAGTTATCGATGGCAAGGAGATAGACTTCTCCTTCATTACTCCACAATTGGGAGTCTGCTCGGGCCCTGTTGACTGTCAGTTCCGCTCATGGTATCGTCTGCTGATATCTGATCTATCGAAGTGGCTTGACACACAATCGTCCAATTGGCACATATGGAATCTCAGGGGCGAAGGAGCTGGATACGACCTCGAAACCATGAGAGATAAGGTATCTTTTCACCCGCTTACCGACCATGAGGCTCCCAGTATGGATATGCTACTCAGAGTGGTCAAGGAGCTAGATGAGTACTTGAGTGAAACGGACCACTTAGCGGTGGTTCACTGCAAAGCAGGAAGAGGTAGGTCAGGAACGGTGGTTTGCGCCTACCTAATGTATCAGTTTAGCAAGGAAGGCAAACACTTGACGGTGGAAGAAGCCATCCTGTGGTTCAGTGCTAAGAGGATGCGCACCTTTGCAGACACTGGCATATCCATCAAGTCTCAGAGAAGAGCTCTCGAGTACTGGTACAAGTTTCTCCAGTTCACAAGGAAAGAACGGTTGGAATACTTTAGAAGCAGTGCTGGGGCTGAAAAGCACTTGTATGGAATTAGGGTGATTAATCCATGTCAAGGCTGGATAGGTGAGATTTGCATCCAAACCTACATCGACGGCAATATTGGCGACATCTACAAGTTCACCGACCCTAGCTCACCTGGGATCTCGAGAGTCCGAGAAAGAACCCCAATCCCTGTTCAAGAATTTAGAGTTGCAATTAAATGGTGCTACTGCTGGTATCACCTATTTTTTGAGAAGCGCAAGCAGATGGTTGAGGGCTTGGACACTTTCAAACTTGTGGCTACTTGGGACGATTTTGACGGTTTCAAAGGAACCACTCACAAAGGTGTCAAGTGGTTCGACGCCTTAGAGATATACTGGGTCTAGTGCGAAGAAGAATTCCTGGCATGGCTAGAGATTTTGCGTTTTGGATGGAGACATCTATTGTTCACTGCTCGATCCTTTTCTATATGACTAGCTAACTAACCACCACGTTTCTCATTGGTATCCTCCAACCAAAACTCTTTCAATGCTTTTTGGATCTCGGGGGTATGTGTAGACGTGCCAGTAAGCTTGGCCAATGTGTACGGTTTGGAAAGCTTGATTTCATTGAACAATATGATGTCATTGCCGGCTTTTTTCACCTGGGCAGCACCGAACTTATTCTTGAGCTTGTCAAACAATTTATTGGTGATGTGGTTGGAATTGTTATGCTCGGGTTTGGGGGCAGGCTTATAATTTTGGATGGCTGCGTTCAAGGACCTTTCAAGTTCCGGTATCAGGATGTTGGAGTAATTCACCTGCATGTGCTTGTTTATGACATTGGAATTGTTGCCCTTTTTGGGGTAGGGGGGCAACACCTGGATCGACTTTATGAACGAGGTGTTGATGATTCTATAGGTGTCTGATTTGGGGTTTGCCTTCTTGGCCTCGTGGTTCAGCACCTTGAGTGCTAACACCTCGTTGGAGGATGAGAACGTGTATATATAGCCGGTGATAGTTTGGTCAAGGAGAGTTGTGACCTTGACCTTGGTGTTGACGGCTTGGTTGAATGTTTTGACGGACATGTTGGGGTAGGGTACAGATATGACGTGATGGTAGTGACGAAAATGCAGGCAAACGAATGGTACGACGGAAACAAAGATGGATCAAAAGATTCAAAATGACAGGCTTGGATCAAGGGTCTATATGGTGGCACAGGTGACGGTGATCGGCACAGGTGGGTATAAATTAAGCCGGGTGATTACAATTAGCCAGTCCAGATCAATTTCTTCATTGGTGGTTGCACGTGACATGTCCCGTTAGTGATCTCCGGCCTAGCAGGTGCGGCTGGCCCACCCAGCCCTTGCCCACTGAGGCAGACACACGGATCCCCTTCTCGTGGAATATGCCTTGAAATGTCCCTAATAGCAATTTTTTCTTTGCTTCCCCACTACACCTTTCACGGCAACGTATTAAGTCTTGAACTGGAAATTCAGCCCAATCAGAAAGTTGTACGACTTGAAACTTAGTTGGGACGAAGGCTGACCAGATTCGTTGGGCTGCCACCCAAAGCTCTTCCCATCAGTTGCTTGGCAGAACCACAATCTAGACAGACACCCTTTTCAACTGACAATCCTAAAGCCACCTCCAAGTCCGCACCCATCTGCAACCGTCCTGCACACGGGCCAGTGCCTTCCTGCCCACCTTACCACACCAGGCGCTGTCAGACCTGACAGTGAAGTCCGCCCACAACAACCATCTATGGCCTTCCACCACCATGCAAGATGAACACATTCTGATCGATAAGTTGGAGGATCAGATCATCGATCATCCGGACGCGTCCACCCAGCACCAGCTCCACAGCACATCGCTTGACGAGACGTTCCAGAACAAGTTGAATGCCAGAGCAGAGCAGATCAAGTCCAACCAGGCCCACGAGTCCAGAAGAACAGGCAAGGACGGCGTTAACAGGCCTGCCCATGACCCTGCTGGAGGCAACGGCTCCATCAACTACCAGTTCTTGATCAACAAGTCCCATTTGGACTACACCTACAGGGACCACGAGGCGCTAGACCAGGAATTGAGCGAGTGGTTCACCTACAATGACTTGAAAGTGCTATCCATTGCCAACTTGAGGACCTCTTATGCCGACGGAACTGACATTGGTGAGGCTTTGTCCACAATCGAGTCTGGCTCTATCGCAGCAGCTAATGGCCAGCTTGCTGCCGCCTTGGACCTGTTGATTTACTACTCATTTGGCTCCTACGCCCAAGCATTCCATCGTTCGGACCAACTCAGATCAATTATCGGAAATAACACCGATCTCATCTCGAAATATGCATACCGCCCATTGATCTCATTGCTTCAAGTATTCATTGAGTCCATTACCTCAAACGAAACATCTTCCAAACTTGAACTCGGGCATACATCAGAATCTACTTACTTCAAGGTATTAACTCTCTTGTACTTCATGATCAACGTGGCACTTGAAATTGATGACGACGCAAAAGCAGACTTCCAATTACACCTTGAGAAAACTGACCTACTTTCGTCCTTGTTACAGTTTTTGGAGCACTGGAAATGGAACCCCAATAATTCTTTAAGAGCCAGGTACTTAATTATGACGATCTGGAAATTGATATTGCTTGAAATGGGAGACTCAAATCATGTCAAGCTGTGTGATGAATATTTGATCCAAAAGTATGACATCAAAAACAAAAATAGTGGGGATTCGGCAACAAAGAAGCTAACTTGTTCCCCTCTAGATTACTTCGCATTCAAGGAAGATATATTGGATAAGTATCCATTGTTCGATAATCCAACTTTGCAATCTTTCAACTTTGATGACTTCAAAAGAACTTTGGATGAAGAGGGGATTGACTCCAATCCTTCGAATGAACTCAACCTGATGAACGAACTCAACGAAAGCTCTTACAAGTCATCAACTTCAGGTGTGGACTACGATGATAATGATAAAAGCCCACAAAGCACACCCGTGACGGACCAAGTGCAACACAATTACTCGGATTCAATTGAAAGAAAGTATAAGGAATATATGGCGTTGAATTATTATTCTAATTCGCTATCGAATTTGATTGAAAGTCCTAGAACTTACAAGTCGCATACAGTTCTCAGTCAATTGCCGGCTCAAACTGTTCACATTGCTACTCCAATACCTTCTCCTACTTTAATTGCATCTGACTATATGTCAGGGGGTGAAAAAATCCGGAGATCCTATCAAGTAAATCAAGCAATGCCTTTCATTTACCCAAATACAGAGGGAGACCTCCAGGGTCTGGATACAAATGTACCTTTGGCCATTAAGGAGGCTGATCGCATCTTGAAGGATTCTGTGTATGAAAGCTACTCTAAAAAGAGATTATGGGAAGAGAGAGAATTGTTTATGACACAAGAGCGAGGGTATAAGAGTGAATACAACCAATCTCCTGATTTTGATACAAAAAGCAGTTCCACTAAAACTGAAACTAGCAAGGATGAATTAAAAATACTACGTACAATCAACAGGATAGAGTTGTTCTACAAGAAAAATTTCATAAGGTTCAACACATTCATTCAAGTTTTGCTAGAAACAATCAAATCTAATAAACTTGACTACAACTTGAACTTCCCTGAATGGGAGCTTAACCCTGAAACTTCATACCTAAACAAAAATGCTTCCGCAAATTTCGATCCAGAAACAAAATCAAAGATTGAGTTTGTCTTGATGCTGCAGCTTGAGGTGATAAATGTGAAGGAGATAACAGCAAAGGCATCAACTGGAATTATTTTTCTACTCCTCAAATGGTTCAAAATCAACCACGTTATCAAATTTTATTATCTTACTTCATTACTATTCGATCAACAGTTTTTTACTCTTTCACTCGACTATCTAAGCAGAAGCTTCAATAACTCCAATCTTCAAAGTACAGATAAAGATGACGAGATCACTGAATATGAAGTTTTGATCAACCAAAACAAAATTATGAATCCCAAAATTGCATTACCTAAATTTGAATTCTTCAATAATTGTTTGAATCGTTTTCCCTCAGACTTCAAGTACAAACTCGTCAACAAGAATATTATACTGCATCTCCCTAAAATCATGGATGATGATGGCATTAGCAACACATACATCAAGGAGTACAACGAAAACTTCTGCTTCATTTTAAGTAACGTATTAAACATCACAAACAAAATCTTGATACCAAATATAACCCAGAGGATTTTCACTTTAAATGAGTTGAAACCATCAGAATTATATAAGATGATAGTTTTGAACTATGAGAATGAATTCGTCACTCTCCCTATTCTCAGGATTTTGAAGAAGCTAGTTCCCTACCAAGGAAGAAAGTGGAAGTCCGTTAATATGGACTTGATCTCCCAAATTTACTTAAAAACGCCGTTAACACTAAAAGATAATTGGCTAAGTGGCAAAGATCTTGAAAGTGACTTCAATAACTCCTACGACCAAGAAATATCCTTCAGGGCCTTATTACAATTCTACAACGTTCGAAATTACCAGAAAGAGATGGAATGGATTGGTTATCAAGTCAACAAAGACGAAGATATTCCTTTGTTGAGCTTGGGGGAGGAGGAGGATGTATACTGGTAGACATGAACTTATGGATTGGGTTTCGTATGGTCTGGTGTTTGAAATTCCGTGGAGCCATCACTTGCCGGTAAATGTTCAGCGAATATGCAGTTCACTAGTCAGTATTCTGTAGATATCATTAGTTTTGCGTTCGCCTTGTTCTGTGTAGCCAAGTTCAAAGTATAATACATAAGGTTGCTGTGGCTCTTCGGATCGGTGTTCTATGGACACTGCTTCTTATCAACATGGTTGTAGACCCAAGCGCAGTCACGGCTAATAGTGGAACTGGTTCGTCTCTCAAAAATATTATACCATATTCTTCTAGAGATTCCGTAATTGAGTTGATTACTCTAGGTAATACCACATGTACTGCTGTTATTGTCGGGATATCTAATAAATGGTACGGAATGCTCATCAAGAGGAAACACTGTACGAGCCCAAGCAAGATAAGAAACGACCTATAGTTGGTCATCCTAGCACATTACTACTGACATATAAGCTGCAGTCGCAAGAATAAATAAGCTACACTCAATGATGCCAACAGTGACTTCGATCATGGTGGTTCTTTCGATACTCGAATGGCTTCACCAACTTTTCAAGCGATCTATGGCACCGTAAGCTCCAGCAAAGCCTTCAAAACAACATGATTAGGATAAAAGCACCAGAAATACCATTCTGGCCTTGGTAGCCATGATCAGAGCAGGTTTGGCCATTGTAACACACCGCCACAGACTGGCCCCAATTCACCCTGGCCACCCATTCGCAGCTACACTAACATTATCACCATAACGTGCGACCGCCAAAAAAATTTTATTGAAAAATTCCCAGCAACCTCTCTCTTTAACTACTACAAAATGGTCAAGTTAACGCAAATCGACGACGAATCCAACGCTGCCTTCAGCCAGCCTGAAGCCACCACCGTGCCAAAAACCGAATCCTACAGCGACAGCGAATCCGAGAGCGACAGCGACGTGGAAGATGACTTTGACTACGAAAACGAAACCATCTACGACAGAATCGTGGCCTTGAAGGACATAATTGCACCAGAACAAAGAGTGAAGATCTCCTCTTTCTCGGAATCCGTGAAGTCCTACGTCAACTGTGGATTGAACAAGAGCGGTACCTTATTGTGGGCCTTGACCTCCTCGGCCTTGTTGTTAGGTGTCCCATTATCCTTGGCTATCTTGGCTGAAACCCAATTGCAAGAAATGGAAAACCAACTCTCCTTACAGCCAGGTGCCCAAGATGTGTTGGCTGCCGGTGCCGAAGCCGAAAAGAAGCCATCTGCTTAATGAGTTATCTTGTACATACCTGATGCGAGTCGGCGGATGACATTCTACAAGGCTCGAATCTATAATGATCTCTTTATGTATCTATACTTCCTGATGGAATCAATAAATAGTCTGCTGGAAGAAAGCTGACCCACAGTAGATCCACCCCACTCTGTAGTATTAGAGTGAGGCATTGCCTCGGTACCACGCCTACGCTCTCTTGTGCTTGATTGACAAGGCATAGATGTCCAAATAGGTGGTGATTTCGGTGATGATCTCCACCACGAACACACTGTGGATACCTAAGGTGATTCCAAGCCCCAACCAACTGACAGAGTGCAACACCAAGTCTCTGTCGTATCCGTAGAGACTGATCAACACCTTGGAGATGAAAAGCTGCAACACGGGGGTGATCATAGGAACCTGGATCATGGGGAACGACTGGAGGGTCAAGTGAGCCAAGATGATTCTGCCGACACTGAATGCAACCGTAAAGCAGATGGACAAAACCAAAGCAAATCCGTGGTTGGAGGTGACTTCGGGATAGAACCACACAAATAAAATGACCACACCGTAGTACGAGAAGAATGGAAGCAACCCCAAGTATGCGTCGTCGACCTTGGACTTGGCCAGGGTCTTGGATTGCTTTTCGTAGTACTTGGTGACGTTCTTCATGGCGGAGATGATGTTGAAGTACAACGAGCCTAAGCCAGCGACCACGTAGAACGCGGAGGTCGAGATCTGGTACAGTCCTTGGAAGCCAAGGGACGACAAGTCCAAGTCCATCAACTTGATGTTCCAGATATCAGGCCCCAAAATCCCGGTGATGATGTAGAGGCAGCAGATCATCAACACACCTTCAACTGGACCACTGAACTGGGACAAGTACAAGGTGTGGGTGTGGTACTCTTCCCAGGTGGACACGTAGAAGTTGCACACCGTTGCAAACTGGGACAACATGAGCAAACCGCCAAAGCCCATTCTGAGCACAGACGCAAAGACCAAGGCACCCAAGCTGGTATTGATAGCGTCGATGGAGTGGTCAAACAACTCGCCCAAGGGACCTGACTGGCCGGTTCTTCTGGCGTGGCACCCGTCACACCCATCAAACGTCTGGTACATGAACAAGCCAAACGCATAGAAGAAGTAGCACCATCTGGGAGTCTCACCACTATTCAAGTAGGGGTCGTAGTAGAACACGCATGCCAAATTGACCAACACCCACACCAAGCCGAGGAGGGTAATCACGTTGGGTGCCATGGACAATGGAAAGATCTTGACAAACGAGTTCCACCATGCTTTGAGGATATATTTAGAGATGATGGAGTGGTCCTCGGACGAGTACTTGTACAAACGCAAGTTTTCCAACTTGTTTGGAGGAATGAAGAGACCCATGCTGGGAGATGTCGATCAACGAGTCCTGGAGGTGTTGGGCTTCTTAAATGTTTCATGTGCGAGAGAGCGAGCAAGGTTGGGTGGGGCACATACTGGACCGAAGATGAGGCTAGACCGAGATGAGGGTGACGACGGGGCAGGCTACAGTAGGAAGGCAGTGGGAAAGAGGCTGGGTCCAGCCGTCCTGCTCTGCCGAATGGCGGGACACGGCTTTCGGCGTGGTGTTTAGTTCTAGGCTTAGCATAGTTGGCTGTGAAAAGCTCAGCAATGATAAGAATTACCAGGCCACATGGCCATGTATGATTTGAAATTGAGCGAAGCTACGGGGATTTTTCAAATTTCGTATATATGTGAGGCAGTAACCCACACGAACATCGTCACTGTTGTCGGTGGTACTAGCGTTCCAGCATCATTGCTACTACTCAGTTGGGGTCAAGATACCAGAAGTGCAGCTGATTTTGTGGACTTTTCGCGATCGCTAGAATGTGATTGAAATCCACTGGGCCGGCACGATCATGGTATATCGAAGGCACTAGTAAATGCAAGTCCGTACCTAGACTGATCTGGCCTTTTGGAAAAGTCAATTAACAGCCACATACAGCCGTATTTGCAATAATATACACATAAGTATGTTTCTGCGCAAAAAGTACTATTTAAGCTATGCTCTGATCCTGAACGCAACGTGTCTCGTCTAGCGACGAGGACAGCATTGCGGAGACAGTAGGTGCACAAGGTACTTCACACACACAACGCAACACAGTAATGTGAATTTCAGAGACTTTTGTATATTTTATCAAAAATTTGAGAATCTATTCGCGTATTCGGTCTACACGGACTTTTTGTGATCTACATGCGACTACATCAACTGTCATATTCTAACCTTGATATTAATTATTTAAATATATAGGAACCCAAAACCATTTAGTACAAGAAATACATAACACGTAAGAAATTCGTTTAATCAACTTCTTCCATGGCGGATTCAACAGCTGGTTCAGTGGAGGAGGTGGTGGTACCGATTTCAGCTTCAACTTCTTCTTCTTCGTCAATGTTCAAACCCAAGGAGATCAATCTGTTGATTCTACCGGCGAAGGAAGATGGCTCGTCCAAGGAGAAACCAGAAGTTAACAAAGCGGTTTCGTATAATAAGGTGGTCAAGTCCTTGACGGTCTTGTCTTCAGCACCATCGGCTTCAACCTTCTTCTTCAATTCCTTGATGATAGGACTCTTTGGAGAGATTTCGAAGGTCTTCTTGGAAGACATGTAGGAGGACATGGTGGTGTCTCTCAAAGCTTGAGCCTTCATGATTCTTTCCATGTTAGCGGACCAGCCGAATTGACCAGTTCTGATGGCAGCTGGAGCGTCAACCAACTTGTGGGAAACAACAACCTTTTCGACTTGTTCACCCAAGACTTCCTTCAAGGCCTTGGTCAATGGTTCGAATTCGGCGATTTCCTTTTCTCTTTCAGCCTTTTCTTCTTCGGTTTCTTCCAAGTCGAAGTCCTTGGTGATGTCAACCAACTTCTTGTCTTCGAATTCCTTCAATTGAGTCATGGCGTATTCATCAATTGGGTCAACCAAGAACAAAACTTCGAACTTCTTGGCCTTCAAAGCATCCAAGAATGGAGACTTTTCAACAGCCTTGATGGATTCACCAGTGATGTAGTAGATGTTCTTTTGGTGTTCTGGCATACGGGTGACGTAGTCAGACAAAGAAGTGTACTCTTCAGTAGACTTGGTAGAGTAGTATCTCAACAACTTAGACAAAGCGTTTCTGTTTTGTTGATCTTCGTGAACACCCAACTTGATGTTCTTGGAGAAAGCAGTGTAGAACTTTTCGAATTGTTCTTGGTCTTCAGCAATTTCGTTGAAGGTTTCGATCAACTTCTTGACGATGTTCTTCTTAATGACCTTCAAGATCTTGTTTTGTTGCAACATTTCTCTGGACAAGTTCAATGGCAAGTCAACAGAGTCGACAACACCCTTAACGAAACCTAACCATTCTGGGATCAATTCATCAGCTTCGTCAGTAATGAAGACACGACGGACGTACAACTTGATGTTGTTCTTCTTCTTCTTAGATTCGAAAGCATCGAATGGAGCTCTCTTTGGAACGAACAAGATAGCTCTGAATTCTAATTGACCTTCAACAGAGAAGTGCTTAACAGCCAATGGGTCTTCCCAGTCGTTAGAGATAGACTTGTAGAAAGCATTGTATTCTTCTTGAGTGACGTCAGATGGGTTTCTGGTCCACAATGGCTTAGTCTTGTTCAATTCTTCGTTTTCAGTGACCTTTTCAGTGATCTTCTTGGTCTTTGGCTTTTCGGAATCTTCATCTTCAACTTCTTCCAACTTAGCCTTCTTGTCGTCACCTTCCTTGGCTTCTTCTTCTTCATCTTCAGCTGGGACTTCCTTCTCGACGTCCTTGGTGACAACCAATTGGATTGGGTAAGAGACGAATTCGGAGTGCTTCTTGACGACTTCCTTGATTCTCTTTTCTTCCAAGTATTCCAATTGATCTTCCTTCAAGAACAATCTCAAGACGGTACCACGGCCCAATCTTTCGTTGGTTTCGTCCAAGGTAACAGTGAACTTACCACCGGCGTTGGATTCCCAGATGTATTGTTCGTCGTCGTTGTGCTTGGAGATGACTTGAACGTGGTCAGCGACCAAGAACAAGGAGTAGAAACCGACACCGAATTGACCAATCATGGAGACATCGGCACCAGCGGACAAAGCTTCCATGAAACTCTTGGTACCAGACTTGGCAATGGTACCCAAGTTCTTGACCAAGTCAGCCTTGGTCATACCAATACCGGAATCTCTGATTTCCAAAACCTTTTCTTCAGGCTTTGGGGTGATTCTGATGAACAATTCTGGCTCGGTTTCCAACTTGGATGGGTCAGACAAAGCTTCGTATCTGATCTTGTCAATAGCATCGGAAGCGTTGGAGATCAATTCTCTCAAGAAAATTTCCTTGTTGGAGTAAACGGTGTTGATAATCAAGGACATCAACTGAGAGATCTCAGCAGTGAACTCGTGGGTTTCGGCTTTAGCGTCAGACATCTTTGCTTAGTGTAGTTGAAGAACGAAATTTCGCAAGCAAAAAATTGGCGGTTCTTTGATTTATATACTGAAACTTTATTGCAACTGTTCTCGACGATTGAGAATGTCGAATTTTCCATGAGCTTCCATTTGGGGCGGGCAGCGCACGACTTTGTATGGGTGCCAAATTCTAGAAGGTTGATCGGGTGCGAAATGTGGAGTGAGTGAGGATGGAGGGTGGGATTGGGATCAGGGAAAATGGGGATGAAAATTCATTGATATGAGCTACCTAGCCAGTCTCAAAGTAACTGATTGGCCCGGAGGCTCTGCGAAATTGATCTGAATTCATGACAATTGAACTTGTCCTGGGATTTTAAAACTACTTTCCAGTGTAAGTTCATAGAAAATTCTAGGTTGTTTGCTCCGCGAACGGCACCTCGCTATAGCTTCGTGAGCTGCGGGAACAAGAGGGGCAAACCGATAGACTGGGCCCTCCCTACTGCAATTCTAGAAAATCCCTACTGCCGAATAAATTGCCAGTGTGGTTCTATTGCTTGCTAGGAATCTCGACTGTATTAGTACTACAAGCATATCCCATTCGTTGCGTATACGTATCTATGTCCTAGAAATGCGTCATATCCCATTATTTACCGTAAATTACCCACGGCTAGAAATTAAAAACTAATTCCTCAGTCTCGACCCCGCAGTCGATGCACCTCTTCTTGACCATATTCTCCTCTCCCGGAATGCTCAAGGGCGCAGACCAATCATGGACATGTCTGTCACCCAAACTGTGGCCATTTCTCAATTTTCTGGTGTATTCTTCCGCTCTTGTCTTCTTCCTCATCTCCAAAAGCTGGTCATTGTATTTTTTATCTCTTCTCTTGATTCTCATGGCTTCTCTCCTCTCCCATTCTTCATCGAGTTTCTCGGACGAACCCCATTTTTTCCAGGCAAACTGCTCCACCTGGAACCTCAAGAAAAGCTGCATTCGCGAGTAGCCATGTGGATTGGGCTTTTCAATTCTTGGTAACAATGCTACGTCCCTGAGCTCGGGATCAGTGAGAAGATAGTCTTCCTTGCACTCTGTCTTGGTCAACAACGAGTACTTTTCTGGTTTCTCCTTGACACATTTACGACACGCTCTCACCTGCCAGAAATTGGTGAAGAGATTGGGGTCAATTTCTAGGGATCCGCACTCAAAGCATTTGGGTGCATTTTCAATGTCAATGGGGGGAGCCAAATCTTTAACGATAAGCTGCTCCTTCTGCTTTTCCTTCCATTGCTCTAAACTAAGACTATCAGCAGTAACCTCAGGCTCAGTCTCATCATTAAGAAAACCACCACGGGAGTCTGTCAATGTTGAAAAATCGAATTCAATGTAGTCTTTACGTTTTATGGAGGGCACCTCATATTTGGAGCCTGGTGTATTCTTTGTCTGTGCCTCAACTGCCTTTTTGAGGCCCTCTGGCACTGGAATGGGCCTAGGAGCAGTTGTTGTTGCATCACGATTATTTTGGGCCAAGTTCTTGCGGATTTCGAGAGCCTTCTTGCGGTTTTCCTCTATTCGTTTGCGCTGTTCTGGGGTTAATTCGACCCTAGGTCGCTTTAGACTAGGCTCCTCGTTCGGTAAGTGGAATCCATTTCGGATCTGATTCATCGATGTGGTTGGGACAGGAGTGCTGGAAGGAGCTGGGGTGCGTTCGGCTCCAGTGGAGCTTGCTGTAGATGTGCTGGGAGGCTCCACGCCATTTCGCTTCTGGGCTCTTTCGAGGGCTCTTTTTCGATTTGCCTCCTATTGGTTAGTAATGCTGCGAGCTAGGACCTCGGAATACATACTATCCTCCTGCGTTGCTCGTCTTTTAGAGCTCCTTTAGCAAAGGACATGATACTGATGGCAAACCAGACCATCAGGATGGCTGATCAGGTGAGAATGCGCACGTGAGACTATCACCACTGATTAAGCCCTCTTGGCAGTCCTTCCAAGGGCACTAAAACGGCTCGAAAATCACAAGAACTGCTCATGATTGGTACATCACCTATACGTGGTTGGATCGTGCAATTTGCGCTGGATAGTGCAGTTGTTCTATTGCTGTAGAGAAACTCGTCCCACCCCTCGCTATTCCCAGCTCAGACCACGTCGCGCTATTATTTGGGCAGGCAGCCCAACATTGTGGAAACAGTAATCAACACCAACCACCATGACACTCACCAAATACCAAAGAGGAGACCAGATCGAGGGATGGAACGACTGTCCGCCCATGGTGATGTCTCGGACCAGCAGCTCGTCCAGCGTGCTCAAAAGCAAGAGCAGAAGAGCTGCAAATCCAGTGGCAGCTGCCTCTTCTCGAAGCTCGAGTGGACTGCTGCCATCAGAACTCAGTCCAACTCCCACAATAGCGACAGCTATCCCGACAGCTACATCGCCTGCCACACCAACATCTCTCAGTTCGGACCACTCTCCAGAAGTGGTAGCGGCTCTCATTCACAGTGTACTCCAGAAACCATCCAAGCTTCCAGAACGTGAATTGGCTCATTATGAGCAAAAGCTCGGAGCACACATAAAATCGCTCTCCCTGCAGCATTTGGACTTCATCCACTCGGTCACAACCAGATTGCTAGCAGTTATAGACTCGGGAGAGTCCCGCGAGGACATCAAGAAGGAAGTGTTGGACTACATGATCCTCCACGATGGAGTCAGCTTGTGGTGCTCTCCCTTGAAGAAGATCGTGACGGGTGTCGTTTGAATAGCGATCTCTGGTGCGTTCAGGCCACTTCATTTACGAGACAACGATGTATATCTATTTAGAATTAGTACCAATACAAAAGGAATACCAATAAATTCACAGAAAAGTATAATCTGCAGTTCTGGCTTCTAACCATCTCCGCCAGATAACACCAACTCCACTACTCCTTCACTTACATGTTTCCACAATATTATACATAAATACTTCGTCTATACAAGTATACATGAATATGCAATCCTACATCTTCTTTCTTCTTCCAATTTGGGCTTGGAAACCAGTCTTGATCGAAGACACAGATCTGGTGGAACCACAAGCTTTACAGCTCAAGAAATGCAATCTGTTGGCGGATTCTCTCTTCAACTCGGTGTTCATGGATTTACATGTCTTACATGTAACGTATTCGATGATGTATCTTCTCAACACGGACTCCATTTGCTTTGGTTGGAACTTACCTCTCAACACTAATCTCTTCTCACCATCAATGGAACCAGAGGTACCCAATTCGGCAAACAAGAACTGTATCAAATGCTCTGGGTTTCTTTGCAATACGGTGGCGATTTCTTGGACGTTGGCGAACAAAGTCTTCTTGGAACCTTCTCTTTGACATACTGGTGGGGGAATTCTGAATTTTGGACCGGATCTGTCTCCAGCCAACTCGGGGTTGTTGGTCTTCAAGATTGTGAAAAAACGTGACAATAATGATTCGTATGGTAAGCCTTCAATTGAAGCAGGTTGTTCTTCTTCGGTGGGGGTGGCGGAATTGGTTTCTTCAATGCCCGCTTCTTCCAACTGTTGTTCGAAATCGGTGGCATCAAGGTTTTTGACGGACTTTTTCTTCTTCTTTTTGATGGAAAGGTCTCCCAATGCTGTGCTTAAGTCATCACCGGCTGGGGCTGGCGAGTCTTCTGATTCTTCAGTCTTCTTGGACTTCTTCTTCTTCTTCATACCGGAAAACATGTCGTCTGTACTGGCATCTGGGGCAGGGGAAGCAGAAGCCGATTCTTCTGGCTTCTTGACCTTCTTCTTCTTCTTTAATGTGGCGTCAAATCCTAAATCACTCATGATTGTTGATAAGTGTTCTCAGTGTTCTACTATGATGAAATATCTGGTAGTGGAAAATTTTTTTTACTCTATGTAAAATGGTGCTCGCACTACTCGTGTGACTAAGTAATATACAGGGGCCAGTGATTCACGACGGACACCACAGGCCGGTCTAGACGGTCTATTGTGGAGGGTAGAACAGTGTAGTAAGGATGGGAGACCCCAAAAATGTTCTGGGTACGGTTTTCAAGGCTCGTGGAGTATCAGAAAACATTAAGAATGCGCAACCAGCCAGTGACTTTAGATCTCCAAATTCTTAGTCTGGGCCTCAACAGCAGCCAACTTGGCTTGCTCCTCGGCTTCCTTACTCTCAGAACCAGGCTTGTAAGTAATCTTGGTGTTTTCGCCATCTTCCTCCACCTTAAAACCGTCTTCAACGGCATATTTGTTCAAGAACCAAGTCTCGACTTCGTTTTGGTTATTGCTTTCCGCTTCGTAAATAGCGTCATGGCCCACTTCGTTCTTAACGAATGGGTCTGCTTCATATTGATCACACAAATGCTCCACAATCTTCAAATGTCCGTTGTATGCGGCCCAGTGGAGGGGAGTGTTACCAGTCTCGTTGGCTTGGGAGGCCAATTTGACCGCATCCTCATGTGGCAAGATGGACAACAAGTAGATGACTGTATCCAAGTGGCCGTTACCAGCAGCGGCATGTATTGGTGTGCTCAATGTGATGTCATCCTTAATGGAGATTAATGTTTTTGGGTCGATTTCTTCGAAAATTTCACGAAGAGTAGCCAAGTCTCCTTCCCTGGCATCGTAGATGACGGCGTCCATCTCTTCTTGTGTTAACTCTACCATTATGGATGTTTATAGTGGGTGGTGGTACTGGTAGTGGTTGTGATGGGGGCCTACAATCTTTTTTGGAGATGGGCACTGATGGGTAAGCAGTTACGTAAGCAGATCATCCTGACTAAAGGATGTATGAGTGAAACTTCTAGACCCTTCAACAGCCTCCATTTTGCCAATGCCACCCAAAATTGAAGTCCTTCCCGATGCTGAGCCGATCAAAAAGTCTCCAGTCAAGCCTAGAAAGAACCCCTTTGAGGTAAGGCCCAAAAAGACTACTGTCAAGCGAGAAGCCCTGGAAGTATATCCACAACGGAAAGGGTTGAATAAACCTGAAAACTTGGGTAACAAGCCAGTAGATCTCAAGTTCCAATATTTGGCAAGGGTTCTTGATGGTAGGATCGATGAAACATCCGTGGATTTATTGTACGAAAGAATATTTGCAACCTCCAGTGAACAATCCAGCCAGGAGTGGAAAGACCAACAATTGGAGAAAGTTGCAGACTTCAGCAATGAAGTCCAGAAAAGGTACCTTGTGGTGTCTTCGTTGCTAGATGACCTCATTGAAGTGCAAACATTTTCAGAAGAGAACGACCTCAAGGACCCGAATCTAATCAAGATCTCATTGCATGATATCCAGACATTCAGCAAACTTATCATCAGCATTTTGATACATGGAATTTATCCAGTCCTCAGCACTTTCAGCATCGGAATTCCAATAGAGAAGCGTCAACTAAAGGACTTCAATACCAGCAAGTTGAAGATTGAAAAGTTGAAACCTGAATCAGCCAAAAGTGCCAACCAGTATCTTTCTCATCAAGTTTTACTAGAGCTTATCTATGAGAAGTTTTCCATACTATTGAACAAAGAGTCCGATGTGAAACAATTGATGATCAAGGGTACTGGGTTTTCAGATTTTCTCGTCATCACTATCGCATTGATTACAGTCCCTCAATTCCAGGTGAATAGACAAAAATTGCTTGAAGAATTTCAGTCTGTTATATCTATACCAGAGACATACGAATTGTTTCAAACTTACACATTGTTAATATCTACCAGATCCCCTCCATACTTCAGGGCATTCGTCATGGAAAAGTTGACTTCGTTGCACTATGATGCGCCTAAGAATGACGGCGTTGAAACCCTTATTGAATTCGTTCTTGGCTTGAGAAAAAATGATGATGTAACTTTGGAAAAGTTAGATCAAGTTGCAAATATAGTACTCCGCAAACCCAAGCATATTGGGACGGTCGAGTATTTTGAAAATATAAGCAAACAATGTTACGATCTTCTAGTGAACATTAACAAGCCTACTATTACGAGTTGTGTTGGACATTTGATTGAAAAGCTTTGGTTCAAAAATGATAGAATTGTTAAGGACTTTTTCTTCTCCAAAGTATGGAATATCTTCGACCCACCTTCAGGTTCCGGAGTTCTAGTAACTGAGGCAGAATTGAACAATAGTATTAATGTGTTGATTTCTTTGAGCAAGAAGGGACTTGAGCCCGAAATCACAACTGTGTTGTTTAACAGAATTTTGGTGGCATTGTGGTCTTATCTCGTGTTTCTCAGGCAGCATCAAAAACTGTATGAAGCTATCACTGGAATTCTAATTAGTTACTTCACATTAATTAAAGACAATGAAGATGCATATGGATTGAGAGTACTCGTTCAAAACTTACTTTCCGAAGGAGGAGAGTATTGGCAATTTGAAATTGGTTCAAACGGACTAGTTCAAATAGTATCCAAGCCCAAGTCATTATCAAGTACTGCTAAGATGAACCAATTTATACGAAACTTGGACAATTTCAGTGGCTATTTTCTAGATTTTTTGTCGGAAGTAGACGATGAATTAATTCAACAATTGTTTCTCCAGTTGCTTGATAAGTGGCTATTTCCTAAGGAACAGCTTGGTCAAGATATCAATAATGACTTTTTTATGTTGATTGATTTGCGATTATTGGAAGGTATTGGAAGCAAATTCAAAGACGTCTTAGCAAAAACACCTCAAGATATTTTGCGGATAGTGAGAGACTTCTTAAATCCCGAACTCGTAAAACCTAGTACTGTCGAACAGAGTAATGATGAGGTCGATTCTGATGATGAAGATGATTTTGATTCCGGTATATTCCATCAAACTCTACCAGTTGTCTTAGAGTTATTATCAGCTATTTTATCAGAGACACCATCTTTTGACAAGGAAAGTCGTGAATTGGTTATCGAAATACAAAAGTCCTTAGGGAAAATTGCATCTTTAGATTTGCAGAAAAGCTTGCAGACTTCTTCACGAGCATTACATGATAGAATTGAAACATTGGTGAATGGTACGCCAGCCACTACAAACCAATTGGACAAAGATGGAGAAATACTCAAACGAGCTATTACTAGCTTAAACGATCCCCTTGTGCCCATCAGAGCCCATGGACTACACTTGTTAAGACAGTTGGTAGAACTGAGAAGTGAGGCAATTAGCTTAGACTTTGTGATTGAATTACACTTGGTTCAGCTCAAAGACTCTGAGCCTTATATTTATTTGAATGTCATAAAAGGACTTAGAAGTTTGATGGATTTACACCCAAAGGAAACAATTCGAATCTTGGTTTCCTCATATGTTAACGAAAACAAGGACATGGGTCTTGATGAGCGGCTCAAAATCGGAGAGGCATTTTTAGGTTACATCCAAACGAATTTTCAGATGTTTACTGGGGATACCGCAAAATTAATAGTGGATGCTACACTTTCAACAATTCGATTGTCCAATGACAAAGAAAAAGAAGATAATAGGTTGAGAATGTCTAGCATGTCGTTACTTGGAGTTTGTTGTACCTCAAACCCACTAGGAATGCTGGAATATTTGGAAGATATTTTAGATTGTGCATTTGGTATATTGGAATTGGAAACTGACAAGGAAAGTGCCATTATGAGAAGGTCGGCTGTGGTTCTCATCCATGATATAATCTTGGGAACCTCGGAATCGGATACTGTTCCCTTCCCCAGCAGGTATAGGGATAAAGTCATCACCATCTTGACCTATACAAAGGATAACGATAATGATCTATTAGTGAGGGAACAGTGCACCAAGGTATTGGATACCATTGCAGAATTGGCCCAACTAGGAATGGAAGTAGCCAGCGAGAGATACAGAACAGGTTAAGAGTAATAATCTGTAAGTGAGTCGATTCAGATTGCGTACGAGCTTTATAATTGGTAGCCTTGTGGAGATTTCCTATATAACCATTTTGGATTTAAAGAATATTGCTGATGAGACTTCTACCGTGACACATTTGCAGTTGGATTAACGAATTCTCTACTTGTAGGCTTGTTTGAATAGCTCTGTGGACCGAACAAACATATCAATCGATAAACTATGTGATCGATTAAGTGGTCGAAGCTAGAACCGGATAATTTGGCAAGCTTGCACTTAATTTATTCACTTTGAGTGGACAAATAGCCCATCAATCTCTGCTTGAAACGTTCAACAAAAATATCCATTGTCTTTCTGTCACCATCATATAAGTCATCAAATTCAGGAAGATACGATACAACCGCATTCAACCCTCCTTCGGAGCAACTTATCATACAAACAGTCATGTAATACCGCAAACCAATGCACTGACTGAAATAAATGTCCTGAATCTGATATGTACTTTCTGGTTGCTTAACCTTGCCAACGTTTGAAATTAACAATGTATGCCTGACTGCTTTCTTGACAATAGGATAAAACTGCTCATACGAGAGGTATCTTATAATGCCCAATGCATGAATTACACCCAACTTACGTTTTTCGATTGTCTTATGCAAAGCAGCCTGTACATACCTCATGAATTTCTGCGTGCATCCAGAGAGAGGGGGTAGATGAAAGTATTGCACCGTTGCATTACAGCCGAAATTAAATTCCAGTTGGGCTGGTAAGTACCGTCTAACATCAATGGCTATGGCAGTCTCCGTACTGAATTTATGACCTGTGGCATAATGGGGGAAAACTATTTCTTCCAAGCATTCCATGGCTATTGCTTGTACATATGGAGTTAAAGTGAGTCCCTGCGACCTGCAATAGTGAAGGACTTTTTCAAGTTGGCTTGAACTCAAGTTGGCAATTGCAAATTTTGAATCCGGAACTGGGACAGCCTTGCCTGTTTTAAATACGGGGTTTTTGGCACAATTAGGTTTCATATCGGATAAAAGCATGCTTAAGTACTCAAATGTCTTAGTAACTCGAGGAAATAGCTGAGTAAACTTAGCCACAAGGAGCTCTGTAACTGCTGGCTTGTACACCTTATTGTTTTCAATAGGTGGATCTGGATAAGGTGGAAGATACTCGTAATCTCTTTCAAGGTCAAAGATATACTCCACTTGCTTTTCATCTGTCAATTGTGATAATTCCTCGCAAATTTCCTTATGGAGTTGTACTCCAGAGAGACCATCATACAATATGTGATCAAAATAGATACACAAATATTGTTCTCCTGTAGGTAGCTCAAACACTTTAATCCTCCAGAGGGGAAGATTTTCTACGTTTACCGGGACATAGAGCCTTGACACTCTATTGAATATTTCCTTGTTAAAAACTTCGACACGCTCAAAACTGACAACATCATCAAAACGGATCTTCAGCACAGTCCGAAGTTCCCAGTCGGTATATCCGGTTACCGAATCATCTTCTTCACTTAATTTGTAAAAATTATAAGTTAGCCAAATTCTTTGCCTCAAAATTCTGGTCAATGCATTCGACAATTGGCTCGGATTGAATGCTACATTGAATTTTGCTATGACATTAAAATTAGGATATAATGATTCCACATTCCGACAGAGAAATACCCGTTCGAGGTAGCCAATTTTCCTTGTTGTTTCTACCATAAGAAATAGTTGTAATGAATTTTATCAATATTTCGTTTATAGGCAGAAATGGTGATAATAAGTATACTGTAGTAAACGCCAAACGGTCATAGGGCTCACCATAACCCCTGCCTCTTCATTATTTAGAGCACAGGGCACAATCTGGTTTCCAAGACAACCCCACCCTTGTAGCCTGCCACTAGTAGATCATGATCTGTGCCAAGGCTGGGTTTGACACATTTTGAGAACTAAACCCTAAATTTGATCTAAGCCACAGATCGATTTATAGAGTCCGGTGTCGGGCAACAAACCACCGAGGAAAGGGGGTTCTCGCAGAAATTTGTCATCTATACTTTACAACAACGGTTGTGCAAGTAAGATTCTTGCCAGTATGGCACTTTTTCAAATCAGTTCAACCCCTATTCCCAGACACTCCAGCAACACTGTAATAATTGTCTGCATAGGAGGTGTTCTTTTGTCCCATTTCATTCCAGTAGCATTCTAAATGCCGGGCTTGAATAACACAAAATTGCCTCTATGCAATAGTTGACTGGAGCACAAAGTCAGCATTCTGAGAGAAAGGCCTACTTTATGTTTGTGTTATGGTATGTCTAGGAAATACGAGGCAGATTCAACCGAAAATTAGTGCCACATGCAGCATCTACTTTTACGCTTGCTACAGTAATCCCGACATTGACTCTTTCCCTAACTAATTTCGCTATTTGCAAAACTAACCAATTTCTCTTTGATTTGTTCCACACAAACGTCCATCACCCGTTTCTTCCCATCATATAAATCGTTAAATTGAGGGAGATACGATAAAACTACGTTCATTCCTCCTTTGGCTGTAGTTCCGATACAACAAGACCAATAATAGCGCATTCCTAGGTTTTGGCCAAAGTACAACTGGGAGATATTGTAGGCATCCTCTTTTTCTTCTTTCACCACGCCAAGATTAGACACTTGTAGGGTGTATCTTACTGGTTTGGAAATGAACATTTTGAACTTCTCATATCCAATATATCTGATCATTCCCAATTCCCGGAGAGATGCCACCCCATTGTTTTCAAGATGCTTGTTCAATCGAGTCTGTGTGTTTCGCATGGCTTCCAATGTGCGTCCCATGATGGGAGCAGTGTGAACTGAATATACCGAAGCCAAACATCCGAGAAGGTATGGCTCCGCAGGAAGGTTCTTTCTCGCATCAATTGGAATTGCTGATTCAGTACTAAACACTTTCTCTGGATCATACCTGCTAAAAAATACTTCCTCCAAGCACTGCATGACGATTGTTTGCACGTACGGGGTCAATGTAAGTTTTCTTGACCTGCAGAACAGAAGGATTTGTTGAAGCTGTTCCGGTTTGATATTGAATATCACTGAAGTTGTATCCGTGGAGTAAACCAACTGTTTTGTGTTGAATTTGGGGTTTTTCTTAAGATTTGGTACCCATTTATTGAATAAGGATGCCACATATCCGTAGGCTTTAACGACACGAGGGAAAAGTATTGGAATAATAAATGCGAGTTTGTCCCATATTCTTGGTCTATAACAGTCAAAATCTTCACAAGGGGCATCTGGACGTTCTGGTAAAAACACTGCATCCCTTTCTCTGTCAAAGATATATTCAATTTGCTTCTCATCTCCCTCAGTCTTGGATAGTTCTCGGCAAATTTCTTGGTGGAGTCTTTTGCCAGACAAGCCATCGAAGATGCTGTGATCGAAGTACATAAACACGTATTGATCTCCATTTGGAACCTCAACAACTCTTATCCTCCACAAAGGATTTTGCACCATGACTGGGATTATGATTTTATTAATTTCATTAAGGAATTCTCCATCGAATGCTTCACGATGCTCAAAGGTGACAACTTCATCGAATCGAATTTTGTTCAAAGTTTGAAGCTCCCAATCAGTATATCCAGTTATAGCATTATCCTCTTCTGTCAATTTAAAGAAGTTGCAAGCCAAGACTGGACGCTTATGGATCACATTCATCAATGCTTTGCTCAATTGAGCAGCTGTAAAGGTTTTGTCGTATTTGGCACATACGTTGAAATTGGTGAATAATCTTTCAACATTACGGCAGATCGAGATTCTTTCAAGATAACCAACCTTTCTTCCAAGCTCCACCATGATAAAGCTTATCTAAATTGGTAGTTAGGATGCAGCATCCTCGTGTAGTATTTATAATTCACCGTTGCTCGCCGACTGCAGATCTCAAGATGGAGCAGATCACGGATTTGCAAATCTAAGTATGAGATCACCAATTAAGACCAGTACGATAAGCAGTTGGAGAATCTCACATGCAATAGAAGTTTTCCAAAGCACAATATGTAATTGAAGTCCGGCATGTCTGTTTGGTTTGGTTAAAAGAGTCAATCCAAAAAAATAGTCATCTATTATAGTTCTAGCTTAGCACAAGATTCATAGTAATCACAATACGGTAGACACATGCCAAGATGGCTAACTATGATACTTTATCGTCACACAGCCAGTATGATACCGGCTGATCTTTCCAGTTTACGTTCAGAAAGGCGAAGATCGTCCCTCACTGCGAACTCATTTCAGTGCAGATCACTAATACAATAGCGCATTGCTTATTCTCATAATTTCAGTGTATTGGATCTGAAGAACAACCAGATCCGCATTAATTAATCTACCAATCAGATAGCAGGGGCACTACGACAGGTTACTATGCTTGCTATGAAACTACTTTTTGCACCCACTAGAATCTAGTGAGTAAGAATTAAGCCTAAAGAAACGCAACATGAAGGCCTGTTACAAGGTCGATTGGAATCTTGAGCTTGCGATTGTTGGCATACATTGTTACGGTATAGATATTGATATTATCTTGGGAAGAGCTGGAATATCATTGCAACCAACAACTTGAAAAGACCTCGCTCACTGGTCTGGGCCACCTGGAAACGGCCCTCGACAAGAAAAGCCCGGTTAGTGCTAGATGGAAAATACAAATGATGTCTGCAACAATTATTTGTCTAACAATATAGAAGATGGGATGCAGTATTGATGTCGATGCGAACGCTCTTGTGCAAGGATCGAATTCTGGATGCGTTCCTCTCTTGCTGGATTTTCGGAGATTTCTGTTCGGGAGAGAAATGTATTCCAACGCATTCATCTTCATACCATTGGTGTGTTGAAGTTATTCAAGAGCCAGTCAGTAAAGTATCATTCACAAGGAAAAATTGCTGCTCCGAAGTGCTCTTTGAATTCAAATTATGTAAATTGACACCACACATTTGGTGGATGCTTCTGGTTTACTATATCGGTCTAAAAAGCTCCCGATTGAGACAAGTTATGACACCAGAGATTATCAGCAACGCCAAGTTGTGAGCCCATTTTCTCTAAAGTCACACAAACCACTCCAGTCAACCTAAAGTAGAGTAGTATTTTGCACCTTTTCCAGGCGATTCAGCCACCGTAGGCCACTGCCCGCTCCACAAAGCCAACTTTAGATGTTCCCTACAGGCCAAGAGTTGCACCCACACGCAAGACCGATGGCGTGCGCGTACCGACGGGATATCCATTTGATGCTACCACCACCACAAGCAGTTATCTAGCCAGCCATGGAGTTCATTGACCCCCAAATCGAACCCGAAAAGGAGGCTGTCCCAGACAAGGCCTCTAAGGACCAAACAGAGGAGACCGTGCAAAGATTGGAATCGGAAATCGACAAGGCGTACTCAGCAGTAGAACACAAGTTCCAGGACTTATGGACCAATGCCTCGACCCAAGCCACGGGATTGCAAGAAAAGATCAAGTTGGAAGAGCACAAGAAGCAGTTGTTGAGCCAATTGAGCAATGCGCGTCTGAACATCAACACTGAGCTGATTGAGACCATCAAGAGCCAGGCCAACCACGCGTTGGACTCGTTGGACAGCACCCTCGAACAGGTGGAAAAACAGGCTGGACAGTATGTCAGTCTGTTCACGTCGTTCTTCTCCAGCATTGTCAGCGTTGCCCCCAAGGAACAGGAGAAGGAGGAGGTGTTGTTTTCATTGAACGATTCTTACGGCACCAGTCGTTACGACACCGAGCTCTTCAAATTGCATACCTCTCCCAGCTACTACGTGGATGAGGCCAGCGACGCGGCCAAGGCATTCGACGCCGACACCAAGACCACTGAGATCGCCGAGTTACTACAGAAATACCCAAACACCTTGACCAAGTTGATGAACGACCTTGTGCCTGTGAAGCTCCCCTACAACCAGTTCTGGTACTGGTACTTTGTGCACGACGACAAGTTGAAGGAGTCGGAAAACAAGAGGAAGGAGTTATTGGACAAGAAGACAGCCTCGGGTGCCGGCGACGACGAGGAGTTTACCTGGGACGACGACGAGGAGGAGGAGGAGACACAAGAGGAGGCAGTGGATGTGGCCAAAGAGGTGAAGCCCAAGAAAGACGACGACGACGACGATGATGATGATGACTGGGAGTAGTCTGCCTGGAGCTGTAGTGATTACGAATATACGTCTGGATTTCAATGTGTAGCCGTTAAGGAACGTGAGCATCACCAATCTGCCCATCCACTGGTATGTGAGTACTTTGATGAGCAAAGAATTGTTATTTTTACCAGAAGCGTACCAGAATTCTATAGAAAGTCAAGTATGTAACTTTAGGGAAATTTACTCCAGTTCAAGTAGCCGAAGCAGTAGTCATAAAATACCTCCGACTGTGCCATGTAAGCACTCTACTAATCTGGAGTAATAGGCATACCATGAAAGATAATGAAGCTTGGGTGCCGTAGCCCCACTTTTACTCTTTCCAGCATGGCCGGGTGCCCATTAGCACATCCTAGCAGCCCCGTTCTACTAGCTACTCTCGTCTCACTAAACCTGCCATCCCTACTGTCTGTTGTCGCACCCCGACATCTCCGACCCCCAGATCGACCGCAGCAATCGCACGAAATAAAATTCAACGAGTGGTTGTGTCTGACACTTTATCACCAACAGGTCCCCCATCACGGCATCCCATCCAGTGCTGTTTCGATTCTGCAGGCTCCAGATCGAATCTCAATACGGCGCCCTCCACCACCACCAGTCGCCTCCACGTGCCTCCATCCGCCCTGGCCTTCCCATAGACAGACACTCCCGACCACAGACATTCGGTCCTCAGACACTCCGTCCACAGATACTCCGTCCACAGACACTCCGTCCTAGTCACTCAGCAGACACGACCACAGCGGCGGCTACAATCCACCACCCACCAATCCACTCATCCATCTCTGCATTTCCATCACAGTCATGTCACGCCGTGTGTGGGTCAAAAGGCCCAATGGAACCCCCACCACCATCTCCGTGCACCAGCAAGACATCGTCGACGACCTCAAGCTAGCCATCATCAACAAGTTTCCCACGTCGTTGGCCAGGTCCTACGACCCGGCAGACCTCATCATCAAGATCCACCCCAGGCCCGCCAGCGCCAACACCCACAAGAAGAACATCCCGCTGTTCTCGTTTCCAGACGTTTCTCGCAGTCCCAACTCGCCGTTGGCCACTTCCACCTCCTATGCCATCACCACGCTAGAACCAGACCAGAACGTGTGGGTAGTGTTGGACAACCACTTCCCCAAGGGAATGACGATGCAGGACTCGTTTATCATCGAGGTTCCCGAGCTCGACCCCCTACTGGCCCAGCACAACCAGAACTTCAGCTACTACAACCAGCCTCCGCTGTTTCCCCTGGTGCAGCTGGCCTCCAGACCCGTGCAGCCGCCCCAGGACACCAAACCGTCCATCTCCTTCAACACCAGCCCCAAGTTCCACCAGCCCCAGCCCCAATATGGCTTCCAGGCATCCATCAACAACAACAAGGACCTCTCTATATCCCCCGAAATTACCGCCAAACAATCTCCTGCGCCCTCTAATATCCACAAGGGGCTCCAGGCAACCACCTCAAGTTCCCCAGCTCCCGAACTTGCTCCGCCTTCTGCCTCTGCGGAGCCCACAAGCTCCGCAGGATCAGACAATTCCCAGGTGGTGCTCTTGTTGCCCAAGAACTTCTCGTTGGCTGCCGGCAATCAACCTGGAATCAAAAACATCCAGGATCCTCATAAGAAAAGGTTGTCTTTCGACGAGGGCCTTATCTCCAAACCTCGTACTGACTTCAAGTCGCCCCCTACCCTGTCTACAAACTTGACCAGCATTGGCATGGCTGATAACCACCCAACCCCATTTCCACTAACTGTGGGCAACCAGTTGAAGCCCAGCTTGCCGGCCCTTGATGTTTCGCGGCTCTCGAGCGAACAGCTGATTAGCGATGGCGATTCATCGAGTACTCCGGACACGAGAAATGCAGTCTCCATGAACAACCAATTCTTTTCTCCAATCGCAGACTCCCCAACTACAGAAGGACCCTTGAGCAGTCTCGAAAACGTGTTAAAACCGGAGGTTGCTCCGGAAAAGAAAAAGGAAATTAAGCCGTTCAAGGAAATACTGAAGAAGAAATCCAGCAAATCTTCAGGGGCGAAAACGAACACAGAACGAGTGCTACCATCCATTTCTGTGTTGGTAGTTGAAGATAATGCCATTAACCAGGCCATTTTGGGGGCGTTTTTGAGAAAGCACCGCATACATTACCAAATCGCAAAAAACGGTCAAGAGGCCATCGACAAGTGGAGAACTGGTGGCTTCCACCTTGTGTTGATGGATATTCAGTTGCCAGTCAAGTCAGGTATCGAAGCAACCAAAGAGATCCGTCACTTGGAGAAGGTGAATCGCATTGGTGTGTTTGCTCAGCATGAGCTCACAAATTCCCACTACCACAATCAGACGATCCTCAAGCCGGAAGAGAAATTGGACTTGAACATCTTCAGGTCGCCAGTGATCATTGTGGCACTCACAGCTTCTTCCAACTCCTCTGTGGATAAGAAGAACGCATTGATGGCAGGATGCAACGACTACTTGACCAAGCCCGTGAACTTGGTGTGGCTCCAAAACAAAATCACCGAATGGGGCTGCATGCAAGCATTGATTGATTTTGAAGGCTGGAGAGACAAGCTGTGCAATGTGGTCAAGGACGCGAAACTGGTGGTCACTACCCCTAAGACGGAATCACCCGGAGTGCTATTATCCAACTCAAAACTTTTAACCAGTCAATAGAATCACCCGCAGTTCAGCACCTATTCCTAATATATAGACCTCAGGACCGCTGTACTCCTAATACATGAGACTATTAGAACAAACGTGACAATCAACCAACAAAGTAGAACTATTTCCTCAACTAAATTGTCTATAGTATGTGCAGAGGAGGGCTAAAATTAACCCGGTCTTTGTGCAAACTCCACATAGGTGTTTCAGCACTTCCATATATAAAAAGAAGCTGGTCATGGAAATACATGAATCAGGAGAAAATTAGTGCAGCTCAGTTTGTGGTCTCCATTATTCTTCTAGAGATGTGAAATTCGTGGTATTTTCTATTATACGAATCGGTTGAAAGGTCATGTCTTCATTTTGGGGTGCATTCATCACCTCAAGTCTACAGAGCCTGAGCTGCGAAATCACTGTATGGATCGATATCGCGTCGTGCGCGCACCGTTGCCCATCCAAAAGTGATTCTATGCTCGTTCTTCTCCATCCATACCTACAAGTACAGAACCCTCCAATGTCCGAAGCTAGCGAACCACAAACCATCTTGCCGTTGGAAGTCATCGACAAAAGCGTCGGCAAAAAAATCCGCGTGTTGTTGACCAACGACAAGGAATTCACCGGCACCTTGATAGGCTTTGACGACTTCGTCAACATGGTGTTGGAAGATGTTGTGGAAGAGTCCAACGATGGTGTCAGCGACAAGGTCATCAAGAAGATGTTGTTGAATGGAGGCCAAGTGGCCATGATTGTGCCCAGCTAATTCATCCTTTCGCCAGTTTGCCCTATCGCTTCTGGTACAACCAGGCATTGACGTACCAGCGAGTGTCAACCACTGCGAGATGCACAGCACCACCGTCGACAGAACAGGTGTCTGCGATCTGTCACTATCGGACCAGAGACTGAGGCGCCTTTCTAAATTGTATAATAGCAGTCAATACAAGACTATCCAGACAGGACCAAATGCCAGAAATTAGTGGGATGAATTGAAAAAACCGTAGATTGGATGCTCATAATGCTGTAGCCCCGGGGAGGCCGCTGCTGTGCGTTGTCTTCACCTGAAACACTTGTCGTCATCTTGCTCGAAATCTGACGATTCGTGTTAGTATAGTTCATGGTTCCAGAAAGTCTATCTGTTCACACAGCACGGTTCAAGCGTCGTGCTGTATCAAGCCAATTTGGATTGATATGAAGAAAACATAGTAGCAGAATGGTGCGTCTGCGTTCTGGCCAAAAATCAGACTTAGACTATACAGCAGGCACTTTCACTCTGAGAAGGGAAGTATGGACGCAGTGGGTGTACTTATCCTGAGCGTTGAAGCACACAAGTTTTTGCAAAAGTCCTGGATGGTGCAAGTCGGGATTTGGGCCACCATAGAACAATTTGCTCCAGATATACTGTTCGCATCCACCATGGCATAAACTGCTTGTGCACAGTCAATAATGATGATAACTACAGAAGTCAGAGTAAATCCATACACCAAACCCAGTCCCTTAAGGCTGTCGTCTGGGTGGCCCAAGATCTGTTCAGAGTGAAGAACTTCATGTGAAGTCTCGTGAGCCGTCACAGTGGCATAAGCAATGCAACCACCCCAAGAGCACTTGCACCACTTCCAGCCACGCTATCCACGACAAATGCCGTCAAGCATCCGCTGGCACTCATCTAGAATGCTAAGAAACGTACGTTCAGAGTATTGAAGTGTGGATGTTTAAGTCGTCAAATTGCAGCCTCTGCGAATCATCGAAAGCCCCAACCCTCTCCTGAAGGCCCCTCCAAAAACAGCTACTTTCTCGTGGAAGGACTTGGACTGCTTTGGAACGTTTTGGCCACCCCACACCGCCACCACTGTCTGGGTCAGACAATTAGACGTGATGCAGATTGTACCAGGTGCGATTTTGCCACCACAAACAATCACCAATCGCTCACCACTAGCCGCCACTCACTATATAAGTTCCTGCGTACCCACTCCGTACACAACAACCACTATGAAGCTCAGTATATCCATTGAAAGCACAGGTAACGTCATACTTGTGGACGTGCCTGGATCACTCACCGTGGCAGACTTCAAGGCTTATCTCGAAGCAGAAACAGACATCGACCCTCAACAACAGGTGCTTATCCACGACGGTACCAGCTTGCACTTGCCCCAGAAAACGTTGGATGAAGCAGGAATCAAGGAGAACGACTTGCTCGTGCTCAGCTTGACCCGCCTGGCTGGTGCTGCTGGTGCTCCTTCCACAGCAGACTCCGGTGCCACTCCGTTTGATGGCCAGATCGAGGCGCTTCGCCAACGGTTGTTGAGCGATCAGACCATGCGGACTCAGCTCGAGCATCTGCAGCCTGATCTCTACAGAGCCTTGAACAATCCATCCGAATTCAGAAACCGCCTTGCCTCTCAAATCCAAGAAGGAGGATTTGGCGGTATGGGGGGACCAGGTGCTAACAGTGAAGAAATGAAACGGTTGCAGGAAAACCCCGACGATCCCGAAAACCAGGCCAAGATCTTGGAACTCATCAGACAACAACAAATCGACGAAAACTACCAGTTGGCTTACGAAACCACCCCAGAGAGTTTCGCCTCAATCAACATGTTGTATATTAACATCTCCGTCAACGGCCATAAAGTCCAGGCGTTTGTGGACTCGGGAGCACAAACCACCATCATCTCGCCCAAGTTGGCGGAACAGGTGGGAATTTCTAGGTTGATCGATAAACGTTTCATCGGTAAAGTCAGTGGTGTTGGAACCCTAGATGTGCAGGGCAAAATTCACAGTGTTCCGATAAGAATTGGAGACTCCAAAATTGATATCGCCGCATCCTTCACCGTGGTAGATACTGCTGTGGACTTGTTGTTCGGATTGGATTTATTGAGAAGACACAAATGTGTGATTGACTTGAGCAGAGATGTTTTGGTGGTTGGTGGTGATATCGAAACCAAGTTCTTACATGAGTCGGAGGTTGTCAACGGATTTGGGGCCAGTGATTCTTCAGGAAGACCTCTTGGAACTGCTGGAGGTCCTTCCGGGCTCGGGGGTAATATTTTCGGTGACGGTGGATCTGTTGTGCCAGCTAATACAACACCAGTGAGTAGCTCTCCAGCAAGCTCTGCTGCTGCTGCCGCTTCTAAAAGACAGCGCACCGAACCAAGCGCTCAGAAGTTCAAAGAAGAGGACATTACCAAGCTTATAGGGTTGGGTTTTTCAAGACAAGAGGCCATCTCGGCCTTAACAGCCACGGGAGGCAACGTTGAAATGGCAGCATCCATGTTGTTTCAGTAATCAGCCGCACTAGATAATTTAATCCAAGAACGTTATCACTACATGATCCAATTCACAGATTGTATTAATAGATTATTCAAGAACTGAAGCATGGTTCGAAGGTTATTAGATCTGCCAATACAGCAATTAATTTAAAACTTGAATTATTTGAAGGTTCAATACACCAGTCAATTTAAAAATTCAATTAATTTCATTTTAGATCTTCAAATACGTATTACTTCAAATCTCCAATTACATGTCAATACAATCAAATACATTTCGTCTAGTCTATCACTCTAGGTCTATTATTGGCCTCACTTCGACTCGGGCTTTTCGTAAAGCGGGATGAAAAAGCCTCTGAAATGGAACAGGTTTCCCAAGCGGTCGATCTCGTCTATGTCAGCCTGTTCGAGCTCAAAATTGTACACTTCCAAAGACTGCTTGATTCTCTCTTCCTGCGAGGAGGTAGTCACTGGCAAGATACCCTTCTGGTAGGTGTATCTGAGCAAGATCTGGGCAGGAGTCTTTCCGTACTTCTTGGACAATTCTGGGAGGTAGCTCACCAAAGGATGGTCCTCGATGACGACGTCGTCCTTCTTGATTCTGAACAAGGGAGACAAAGGTCCGTATGCCTCGGTCAAGATCTCGTTCTCGGCAGCGAATTGCACGATGTTCTTGGATTGGTTCTGCAAGTATGGATGGAACTCGATCTGGTTCACCTTGGGGTAGAACTCTTTGGAACCAGCCACTTTGAAAGTTCTTTCCAAGTCCTCCACCCTGAAGTTGGACACTCCGATGTTTCTGACCTTGCCAGCCTTCTTGGCGTCGATGAGACGCTGCCAAGCTGACTCGACTGTCTCGCCATTCGAGCCTTCGGGAGTGAAGAAAGGCGCATGGATCAAGTACAAGTCGAGGTACTCGGTGTTCAACTCCTTCAATGCCTTGTCGATGGCTTCAGTGGCATTGCTGGACTTGATTTCACCAAATCCGGGGTTGTACTTTGAGCTGATGAACAAGTCTTCTCTGGCAATTCCACTACGCTTGACAGCTTCTGCGATCTCCTCGTGGGTGGTGTAGATTTCGGCACCATCGATGTGGTTGTAGCCCAGCTTCAACGCCAAAAGCAAGGCCTCAACCAATTCTTCTGTCAATGCCGGGACGTCTCTGCTCTTCTTGAGGTTCTGCCACTTGGTACCGGTTCCGGTTCCAAAAGTGATAGGCTTGCCTGACTTGGTGGTGAAGTTCTGGATAAGGTTGACTGATTTGGTCATGGTAGCAAAGATGTTTGTTGGTGCTCAATTGAGGGTAATTAGGACAATTCTATTGGCCACTGCTGGTGTTACAGGTGGAGTTTGTCCGACTGCAATTGTGGAGAAGATCGGCAGCGGAATCCTCCCTTTATATGTGGTGCGGATTATTAATGGACCCTCGCGGCCACAATCGCCACTATGACGTGCTGGGGGGCCCACAAGAGCGTCCATTATGGCGTGGCTAGCGGTGGTGACGGCGTGGCAGGCCCTATGACGTTGCTGGTGGTAAGAATGGCGATGGTCTAGCGGGGTTAGTCATGGCCGTCGTTATCTGTTCTACGCAGGCATAATTTATCTTATATTGTAATCGAGATAAACGATGGAGATATCGGTGGAAAATGATGGACACGAAATGGATCAAATGGATCAAGGTAGGGTTCAAGAGATAGATCAGGAAATTGGGTCTAGAAAATGAGGTCAGGAATCATTGAGATCAACGGATGTCAATCACATCAATGAGATCAATGGCTCACCGAAGTGTGGCGCACCTACTCAAGACCGTTCAACCCCTCGTCCTCCTCACTGTTGGATCTCTTCTTTAATACCAAGGGCTTGCCAGTGATCCGGAAGTACAAGTCCTTGACGTCGTCGGTGGTGCTCTCAAAGTGCGAGGTAGCGTCGTAACTCTTGGAGATGTAGACACCGTCGCTGGCCCCGTCGCTGGCAGGCTCGTACAACTCGGCAATGCCCATCAAGGTGTCCAAACGGTTGCCCAACAACTTGAATGCAGGCTCCAACTCGACGTGGGGAGTGTCGGTCTCGATGATGGTGGACACAATGGCCAAGTAGTACCCCTTGGGAACAACGCAGTGCACGTCAGACAAGACAGCTATGTAGATATCATGCTTTCTACCCACCTGGTTCTGGGGAATGATGATCTGCACCGAGTCCAAGTCGTTGGTGCCTGGAAGGGGATGGTCCATGATGCACATGGCTCTGATCACCTTGGAGCCGGTCTTCTTGACCTTCTCGGGGAAGTAGGTAGGGTCAGCAATCACAATTGGAGCCTTAGCAGTGCCTTCCTTGGTCTTGACTCCCGCAAACTTGTCGCCCTCGTACAACACCTCGTCAATAGGGGTGTCCAACATGTAGGTACCACCGTAGATAGCAGACAATCTGGCAAAACCTTGAGGCAACTCGCCCAAACCGTATAATGGGTAAATGTATGGAGACTTACCGTACTTGGCAACCGATTGCACGTACAACAAGATTCTTTCATAGGTAGGACGGGCCACCTCGTTCAAGTAGTCGTCGGTGGACCACAAGGCCATGGCGTGGCCGATGAAGTCCTTGGTCCCGTTTTCCAAGCCGAACTTGTTGTAGACCTCGTTCATGGTGTTGGAGTCCAAGTTCAAGCCTTGGTGGGTGGATGGTACATTCTCGTCGTACTTGCTGATGAATTCCAAGAACCCCTTCATTCTTCTCTTCTCAAATATGCCCATCAAGGACGACTTGATAGCTTCAACCTCGTTGGAAGGCACCTTGGCAATTCTGCCGTTACGGTAGACGTAACTACCTCCGATTTGCTTGAATTCGATGTATCTGGTGACATTGGTGTGGACCAAGATGTTGGTCAATTCTCCATTGGCCATCAAGAATTTAGGGATCAAATCAACACACCAGTCTCTGTCTCTACCCTTCAAGTCCGGCTTCTGGGCAGAGGGCTTGAACTTGGAGTACAATTGAGAAAGGTTCAAAGATGCAGACTCTCCTCCATAGAAGTCCTGTCTGTCGATGTGCAAAACCTTCTTGCCTTCGACCGATAAGAGACCAGAGAGGATACATTCGGTCAAGCCAGTACCTAAGACTATAACGTCGTAATTTTCATCCATGGTGGCGACGATTGGATGGTGGGGGATGGATGGAGTTACCGTGGAGGTGGACACGTTAATAAATTATGTTTGCTTTTGTGGTGAGGTCGTGTGGAACAGAGACTAGTGACGAAACGACAGGAGCACATATGGCTTCAGAAGGTTCGGTAGCCAGCGTAGCGGCAGATGTAAGTCACTGAAGTGAGGAATTGACCCTCTATGGGGCTATCCGTAGTCCAATTTGCAGGTGGATATCATCACCCACCGTGTAGTGGCACTGACAGAATGTGTTTTGCAGTCAAACCGCCTTGCGACAGAACGGGGCAGCGACGAACAGTGGCAACGGTTGGGGAGAACGAATTGGAAAGCGACACTGTAGACGATACCGTAGAGGAGTTGTCTGCTTCAAGTTGCCATTGGTGATTACAAGCGCCTGATAGTTGGAAAAAGGCAATGATTTGAGGAGACCAAGGAAGTAACCGCTGAGCACGCAGGTTAACTTTGGTTGTGCTTTGAGTGATATGAGCTCGTTATGGTTGAGAAATAGATGCCTTCTGGTGTGTATTTAGTAGCATCCAGGACTAATTGATCAGTGTCCATGGCTGGTAGTTTTGTCCTGTTGAAGCACTTGTGAATTTCTCCAATAATTGCGAAATATTTGAAATTTTGAGATTACTATCAGTCAGAAGTATTTGAAATTACTAATGGGAGGAAGAAGGTAAATTTTGAGTATACACAGAACGATTCGTTTGAAATAATAAGACATTATTCAAGGTTGTAAACGTTTACTTAGTGTAGTATTTTTTATTTAGCTGTCTCTGTACTATTAGTGTCATTTGTTCATTGATTGGAGCTTCACTATAGTCCTTGAAGTATTCAAAGAATTCCCATAATGAAAGCTCTCCTATCATAGCGAGCCTTCAATAATAAGATCTTCACTTTGCGTTAAATGCATTTCAAAGTGGTCCTCCCACTTCAAAGCACCGGCAAACCTACGATCTATGTATATAGCCATTAATTTAATATTTACTCCGCAACAGCTGCAATATACACCAATATCATATAGTACACCACTAAACCACGTTGTGGAAGCCTTGGGCTCCCTTGTCAAGACCAGCCTTGATGATCTTGGAGATTTCCACAGGATCAGAGGTGATTCCAGTAAGATTCTCGAAACCATCCTCTGTGATCAACAAATCGTCCTCGATTCTGACTCCTCCAATGTACCAGTACTTGTCCAACACATCCTTGTTGATGTACTTGACCTTGGTTTCGTCCTTCAAGGTGTCTTCCAACAAGAAGGGGGAAAAGTAGATACCTGGCTCGTCAGTCAACACCATTCCCTTGAGCAAAGGTCTGCGCAATCTCAAGTATTGCAACAATGGGTCTGGATCTTCGTAGTTGGGGTATCCACCGACATCGTGGGTGTCCATACCCAACAAGTGACCCAATCCGTGGGGAAAGAATCTGGCAGAGACCTTGGAATCAAACAATTCTTGAGCAGAGAATTCTGACTTGAAAATGCCCAACTTGAGGAATTCTTCAATCAACACCTTGTGCGCTTGCAAGTGAATGTCGTCCCAGCTGGCACCTGGCTTGATCATGGCCATGGTTACCTGTTGCATCTTCAATACCGCGTTGTAGATCTCCAAGTGTTCCTTGGTCCAGTCTCCGTTGATGGGGAAACATCTGGTCACGTCAGCAGCGTAGCAGCTCCATTCAGCTCCAGCATCGATCAAGATGGACTTCTTGGTAGGCTCGATCTCGTCGTCGTTCTTGACGTAGTGCAAGGTAGAGCACGAGGGTCCACTGCAACAGATGGGGTCGTAGGCGTGGTGCTTGGAGCCCTGTCTCAAGGCGTGGTAGGTGAACTCGGCGTGGATGTGGGTCTCGTTGGTTTCGATGGGAATGGCAGACATCACTGCCAAGTGGCAGTTGTCGGTGATTCTGGCAGCCTCTCTCATCAACTCGATTTCGTACTCGTCCTTGATCAATCTGGACTCGTCCAATGCATAGAAGAAGTCCTTGTTGCCTTCGGATAAGAACGTTGAGAACTTCTTGTTGAAGTCGTTGATGTCGGTGGTGAGGATTTCGCTGCCAACGGCCTTCAAGTCAGCCTCCAAGTCACTGACGTACTTGACCTCATCGGCATCGAACTTCTTCGCAGCCTCCTCGAGGGACAAAGGCATGCCTGACCACATGACGTCTTCGTAGTCGATGTTGGGCAAGTAAATGGTCAAGTGGTCTTTCTTTCCCAGGAACAAAACGTGCGAGCCGGGAATGTCCACTCCAGACAAGTAGTAGAAGTATCTGTTTTGTCTCATGGGCTTGGTTTGGTCACAGTACTGGTGGTAGACCAAGTCTTCCCCAGACATGAAGAAGGAGGCATCCTGGCCCTTGGGGCCCAATTTTTGGGCCAAATGGGCCTGAACATTTCTGGCGTGTTGCTTGGCTGGGTATTTCTTTCCTATCAAGGAAGCAGGTCCGGTGGTCATGGCGGGTGTGGAGCCAGAATGGTTTGGGATGTGGAGGACTTTTATGATGTCCATGGTTAGGAGCGCGAGGTCCCTTGGTGTGTGCAGTACCTAATCCCGAGGGCTAGTTAGCGAAGCGTCAATAGCCGAGCCAAGCATGGCTGCGGACAGGTCCAGAAACGGGGAGGAGTTCTGGGGGAGGGGAATTTACTAGAAAGCAAGAAGTGCAGGAGAGTGGTGGCCATTTATGGACGGCAAGGCTCAGATATTGTGTGGAGACAATATGCACTTCCAACTGTCGGTGCCGGTCGGACCGGCACCAAGAGCACCACGGGTGGAGAAGAGCAGGCCCAGGCTGGTTTGTGCTAGTGCTGCTGAGATGCGGCTCTACTGAGGACCGTTGTCGTTGGTGTCTAAATCGGGAAATCGCCAGAGCTCAGGTTAGTTGATACCAGTAATCCCGGTGAGACGACTGCAATGATGCACATAGGCCATGCAGGTCTCTAGTGCCTTCTGCCACAACTGAGCTTTTATGCCTCTGACAAGCGGGTTCTGGCTTACTAATAAATTATGTAATTCAACACGTGACGCGCTACGTTCACCTCACTCGAATTGAGTGGCAACATCTACCACCACAACCAAACACCATGGAGAGATTACAAAGATTATTAGGATCAGGTGCCGGTTTGGGCGGCGCTGCCCCTCCCCAGAATGACGGCCCAGCCATAGATAACGCAGAAACCGTCTACATATCATCATTGGCCTTGTTAAAGATGTTGAAGCACTGCAGAGCCGGTGTTCCAATGGAAGTCATGGGGTTGATGTTGGGAGAATTCGTGGATGACTTCACCATCCATGTAATTGACGTGTTTGCCATGCCTCAGAGTGGTACTGGTGTCAGTGTTGAAGCTGTTGACGATGTGTTCCAAACCAAGATGATGGATATGTTGAGGCAGACAGGAAGAGATCAAATGGTGGTAGGATGGTACCATTCACATCCAGGGTTCGGATGTTGGTTATCGTCTGTCGATGTCAACACCCAGCAATCCTTCGAAAGATTGAACAAGAGAGCAGTTGCTGTTGTTGTGGATCCAATCCAGTCCGTCAAGGGTAAGGTTGTGATTGACGCCTTCAGAACCATTGATACCACCACATTGATGATGGGCCAAGAACCACGTCAAACCACATCCAACGTTGGCCACTTGAACAAGCCTTCTATCCAAGCGTTGATCCACGGATTGAACCGTCACTACTACTCATTAAATATTGACTACAGCAAGACCTCATACGAAACTAACATGCTTTTGAACTTACACAAGAAGAACTGGCAATCCGGCTTGAAGTTAGTTGACTACAACCACAAGGAACACGAAAACTTGGACAACACCGAAAAGATGGTCAAGATTGCCGAATTATATAACCAAAGAGTCCAGGAAGAAAAGGAATTGCTGGAAGAGCAATTGAAGACAAGGTACGTGGGTAAGCAAGATCCAAAGAAGCATTTGTCCGACACTGCTGAAAAGTTGATCGAAGACAATGTCACCTCCTTGTTGACCAGTAACGTGAACGCATTGGCAATTCAGTGAATTGGGAATGGAAATGTTTGTAACGTTTAATGAAGCTGCAGGAGCCAAATGTTGAGTGGATCCTCAACACGCCTGCTGGCTATAGCTCACATAGAATAGGTAATATACCTACTAACGTCAAATTGTAGACTGAAAAGAATGGGTGCACATAGGTTCGCTTCAAGAAGAGAACGGGTAGTATTCTTCATAAAAGAATTGATTCTCAATTTTTGAGTATCTTCACAAGAATTCTTTTTGGCCCAATTGTAGCTTGCCATGCTTAGATCCACAAGTAATAACTTATCCTTCGAGTACACCTTTAATATATTTCGAGACATAAAATGAGCAGAAGGATGTGAAAGAGGTAATTGTGATGGCAGTATAGGCTGACAGAGCAGAATATGTTGCACGGGTTTATTCGCAGACTAATCAAGAATTGGTATCTCACAATTTAATTCAGGTTTAGACGTTTTGGCAGAGAAAAATTTAAAAGAAGGCATAGCGTACATTCCATAGATGAGCAAGTTCAGTTGAGAATGTCAAAGAAAGTCCTCTAATTAGGTCTCACAATGTTACAATTGTATGTCGCTGAGAAGCCAGAGGTGGCTCATTAAGAATATAGAAAAGCATTTGGCGTGTTCAAAAACTCAATTGGGACACGGCAGCATATTCCTGAATGAACTAGAAAAGCGGTAAACAATTATCGTAATGTTTCATGCTTACACCGAACAGTAATTTAACAACTCAAATCATACAGTCTCATCCAAGTTAGCAGCCTGCACACAACATGTACCTATGTTGCACTAAGATGTAACATTCATATTACGTAATCCCATCAATCCATCTCCAGCTACTCTAACATGGATGAACCTCCTGCCAAGCGACCCGTGGACGAGGGCGAGTCCTCGGATGACGACATTCCCTCGTACCTCCAGCTGGTTCCCGCAAAGAAACAAAAGTCTGCCTCTTCAGACAGCTACTACCTTGACACCATCAACAGACAGGTGCTAGACTTCGATTTCGAGAAGGTATGTCTGGTTACCCTTTCCAATGTCAACCCATACTGCTGTCTAGTGTGCGGAAAGTACTTCCAAGGCAAGTCGAAGTCGTCACCTGCTTATTTGCACTCGCTTGCTACAGACCACCATGTTTTCATCAACCTTGGTAATGAGAGTGTACACATCCTCCCCGAGAACTACGAGGTGGTATCGCCATCAGCACTTGAGTCATTGAGAGATATCACCAACGTGCTAGCTCCCAAGTACCCCGAAGGCTACGTGATACCGTCACAGGCTCACGACTTGAACCGCAATGAGTACAGGGTGGGCTACATTGGCTTGAACAACATTCTGAACAACGACTACTCCAACGTGGTTCTCCAGGCAGTTGCCCACGTTCCGTTGATCAGGGACTTCTACTTGAGCTTGTCGCACAAGAAGGCGACGAGAGACAGTATTGCCAGAAAGAGCTTATTGAACACCAGTTTTGGTTTACTTGTGCAAAAGCTCTGGTCGAGCCACCTATTCAAGGGGCACATATCACCACACGAGTTCCTTCAGATAATTTCAGGAGAAAGCAAGAACGCTTTCTCGACAAGAAGGCAAGAATCACCCAAAAAGTTCTTGGTTTGGCTCTTGAACCAACTCCATTCTCAGCTTTCCAGGTCCATTAAATCCTCCAAGACCCCCTGGAGTAAGTCCTTTCAAGGCTCGCTTGAAATAACTACTACTGGGCTTAGTACCAGAGACTCCAACAACAAAGTGGAGTTTGTCGAACAGAATTCCAACACCATCTCAACCAAGTATTGGGTGCTTACCCTTGATTTGCCTACAAATCCCGTGTTTTCTCAGGAAGGGAACTTTGCAGAAGTAGCATTGGAGGATTTACTCGAAAAGTATAATGGAACAAAGAGCTCTGGTTCCTCGAATTCCGTCAAAACATATCAATTACTCCAGCCAATGCCCCCACATTTGATTCTCCACATCGATAGAGGAATCGAGGATGGAAACAAGCGAGGCAACCAAACGGTAGTGAAATTGCCGGAAGTTTTGGATGTCTCACGGTTTGTTAAAGGGGCTGAAGAACCGATCAACTACAGGTTAATGTCCAGTGTCAAGTACGAATTGGAACCCGGAACAGAGATTGGCAGAGAGGACGACAGACTCAGTTGGTCTGTCGGTCTCAGAAGGGGTGGTGAATGGATCAATATCCATGATTTGGAGGTGACGGAATCTCAAACAGAGTTGCTATTCTTGGACCAGAATTACATTCAAATATGGGAGAAAGTCTGAAAATGACCTAGATTAATTGATCATTAACGGGAGCTCGGGAATATCTGGTGGACTAGATCCTTCTTCTATCTTTAGATATTTAGAAGCTTACTCATGATAAGATCTAGATATCCTGACTGGTCGTTTCGTTATTGTGTCATTCTTGGCGTGACTGTTGAATGGATAAAATCCAGTTTCTTCACCCCAAATAATTTCTTTACAATACGGGTAGAAGTCTTGAAGTCTATCCGAAAATGACCGTTATAAAATTATCAAGAAAGACATAGCCATCGCCTTTATTCCGGTATTACCAAGATGCACGACTAATAGCTAGAAGATTGTGATATCTAAAAAATGCTGTAAAGTTGATTCCAGCTCTACGGTATACACAATGCATAGCGCTAAGCAGCAGCATGATCTGTTTGAAATTACTTCACTAGAATATGAACCGGTAGTTATGATTATTCTTACCCTCTATTGGTTCACTGATAATGTACAATAATTAATTCAAACTCATTGAGCCATATGGCCGTACAAAAGCTAGGTTCATTGTCTATATACATTCCCTAAGCCAGTTTAGTTTTAAATATTAAATCCGGCTGCTTAATACTTTTCTACGATCTTGTAACAGGCGTTCACAAATTCGGACTTCTGCTGCACTATTTTTCCTGCTTTGGTGGTGCCCAATATTTCATTCAAGATGACCACGTAACCCACCAACTTCAACTCAATGATATCCTTCTGTAAGCTATCCTCTTCGTTGTGGATGAAGTCGATCAATAAATCCAAAGTGTAACTGAAGCTCTTGAGCTCTATGTCGTAGTAATTGTGAATTCTGTTCAATGCCCCATTCTTCAAGCTGATGGGATCCTGGTCAAACAACTCAGGATGTCTGATTTTGAATGCCTGCCAGTTAGGGATCTCTTGGTATAAGTCGAAGGACGCCAACTTTCCCACGATTCCGTGGAATTGAAACAATTTGGAGAGTGTGTCCTCATCCAACTTTTCGCTGAGAAGGGTCAAAATCCACAAGTCAAACAACTTGGTGTCAATCAATTCATTAATTGCTAGTAACTCGGGGTCTTGACCCTGGAAGTTCTTGCTCAAGATGCTATGGTTGATTGCAGCATAGGTCCTGATATTTCTTTGCTCTTTCTGCTCCTCGATGAGAATGGGTAGTTGGTTATCGGGGGAGGCGTGGAACGACACCTTTGCTATTGCATTAGGTGATGCTGACACTTCGTTCAGTCTTGGTAACTTCAACTTGTTCTTGTATGACAAAATCAACGCTTGGCCAAGAGAGACAGGATCACTCGGCACTACTCTAGAAGCGCTTCCTTCTAGAATAAACACATTGTGCACCGCCAAAGTGAAGTGGTGTGGAGTAGTGGGTCCTCCAAAATAAAACTTGTTTGATTCGGTTTCCTGGAGGCCCTCGGGAGTGCTGTTTGGAACAGGGGGGTATGTGGCGAGGGGGAATGTGTCAAAGAGCTGTTTGACAGGCGCAGGAACGGTCACCATGGCGGAGAATGGAGGAATGGTGGGGAGGTCGTTGTGATAGATGCCTAGGTTTGTTAGTGGTTACGTAAACGCGAGCCATTGTTACGTGATGTATTATGTAATTATATCTAGGAAATAGTAAAACAGAGGAAAATGAACATAGTAGCAGCAGATGGAACTGAAGGATGTATTTTATCTTCTGCAGAGCAAGCCAATTAGGGGGCCATAGAGGGAGTGCTCTCTGTCACGCCATCCGACCCTTCTTTGTAGCGCATTCGATGCCGTACCTAAAGATCATCTTCAGCAATCAAATCGATGGCCAAGTCGTACCAGGTGGAGCCTGCAAACTCGCACTTGCTCTTACCCAAGTTGGTGAAGCCGATCTTCTCGTAGAATGGGGTCAACTGTTCGTGGGCAATCAATATGACCTTGTCACCCAAGTCCTGGTTGGACAACTTCTGGATGTAATCGTGCATCAACAAGGTGCCGAGGTTCTTGCCGTGCCACTCGGGGTCGATCACCAACGCGTGGATTCCGATGTATCTCAGGCTCTCGATGTGGCCTGCCGTGGGGTCTTCTTTGGAGGGGAGTTCCATGGAGGCGTCGGTGATGGCACGGTGGTAGGTCTTGGTGGCGATGATATGGCCTATCAAGGTCTCCTTGGTCACTGACGACTTGACAGGAAGCTTGTCGAGCTCGTCGTCGTCGTTGGCGTCGCCATGGGCCTGGTTCAACTTCTCGGCCACTTCCGGCAAGTTGATGGCGTTGTATTTGTACTCGTAATCTCTGATGAACAATCCGGAGCACAACTCGGGGCAGGTGGTCAACCGGTAGCGGAACTTGGCTTCGGTGCCTCTTTCATTTTCCGGGAATCCCTTCTGTTCTAACTCGAGACATTGGGCCACGTCCTCTACAGTCAAGGGCCTTATGGATAAATTGGGGGGAAAATCAGACATTGTCGACGATGGAGCACACGGAGACTAATAGGAGGTGATTGGAGTGGATTGCTGCTTGATCGCTGACTGGTAGGGTGGATGCGGTCAGAGAAATGTGCCTCGGATGGTAGAGGCAATTTGATGTCGGATACTGGAAAAAAAGCGTGGAGCAGTCCGGACGCGGAGCGTAGCGAGAGTTAGGGAGGAATGTGGTACGGGAGAGATTGGTGGTACTACTTAGGGAGAGCGCAGAGTGACAGGTAACGAGAGCTGTGGGAAGAGGTGGTGGTAGCGGATGCTTGCACTGAGGCTTGGTGTCGCTAGCGGTGTAGCGAGCGACGTGGGACCATAATGCTGGGCGAGTGGGGTACCCTGGAGTCAGGGGATCGTCCTGAAACGGGATAATCTCGTGCCAGGGTCGCGCGGCGCCACCGAGGTCTCGCTGGAGATACCGGGAAGTAAATCAGTCTGCGAGTACTGCGAAATGAGCACCAGCAGAACAATAAGTCGACTTATACTGCGAGAGGGAATATTAGGCCATTTTATCGTTCAAGTCGTCACAAGAGCTAGCTAACGACAGCACAAGCACCCAACGAGGCTTCATAGCGTGCTTAGAGGCCCCTGGTACAAATCTTGTAGTTGTATGATTTTTTTGAGGTTCCGTGTTCAGAACAGATTCTGTGAACTTCAAAGATCTTTGATTGAGGACTTGAACCCCAATCTCCACACTAATCGAGAAGTAGATAAGTGACAGATCGATAGGGAGACAAATTGTTGCCCGAGGTTCAAGTTGAAGAAAGAGTTTTTCCTTGAAGTACAGTAATTGTTCTAAATTTTGGGATTAGTGCTATCTTTCGCTTCTTGCGTTTTTCATGGCCATCAATAACTAGGGAATTGAACCAGTTGATTAAGACCAAAGAATTTGTCTTCAATATGGGAGCAGAATTGAGGTATCTCCAGTCTGTGAATTGTACTCACATTGAGTGTAATAGGCCCAGAGGGTCAAATTAAGCCCAGTAGAAATAAATTACCAATAGCCGGTTGTTTCTGGCATGGATCGAAGCAGAAGACTGCCCAACGAGACAAGACTGGGTTAATACTCCAAGAAATGTTACTGCGATTTGAATTCTCCATACAACCCAGACTCCATATCCTATTCATCTGAGTAAATTTCCAACAGTTTAGCAGCATCATCGCACACAAAGCTAGCTTTAGGTACAACTGCCAGTTTGTCATCACTGAGATCTTCAACTGATATTCTACGTACACAAGCAAGCGTCATTTCGATTAAGCTGCACTTTTCTCCGGTCTTCAAAAAGTCTGATATTATACACTCGGTTAGCTTTAGTAAAGCTAGCTATTTATTTTAATTCTAGTATACAAGAGGCACAGCACTGCTGTGCTACTCCAAGTCGGTGTCAGCGATTTCCAGCTGCTTATCAGCGTCAATAAGACTCTTGCCCACTTCCCACAAGTGCACGATGTTGTCATCTGCTACCGATCCCAACGTCCACTCCTTGTAAGGACACCAACTCAAGTCGGAAACTGCCCCAGTGTGGCCCGCATGCATCATGAACAACTCAGGACATCCGTCCTCGGCATCTTCTTGCTGCTGTTCTTCACCAATCTTGAAGAGATCCCATATGATCAAACGACGATCCTGCGACCCCGAAGCTATGATTCCGTCCTTATGGGGCGAGAACTCCAAGCAGGTAATGGAGTCAGAATGGCCCATCATGGTGTGCAACAACCCCTCGCTGCTCTTGTCCTTGTTTACTAGCCGCCTGAGGTCCAACAAGCATATGTTGGAGTTGGCATTTCCGACTGCCACCAAGTTGTGGGAGAACGGGGAAAACGCAATGGAATTGATTCCCTTGGACTCTTCGTTGTAGTGCTTCAAAATGGGAGTTTGTGGGGTCCGCGCATCGTAAATGAACGTATAGTTATCGTCAGAAACAGATCCAAACAAATTTGCATCCAAAACGTGCCATTTGGCGTCGTTCACGATATCCTGGTGGGTCGAGCTGGAAAATACCGTCTTGCCACTAGCCACGTCGGTGTTAACCACTGTCTGGTCGTCGGAGGACGTCAACAAGTGGCCCTTGGTGAAGCTGCTCCATGCCAATCCGTACCCGTTGGCAGTATGGGGCTCCAAGTGGCTGTATGCCTTGGTGGAGTCCTCCTTGATGTTGTAGAGATCAATCTGGCCCTCACCGTTGATGGTGGCCACCACGCTGGAGTCCTGCGGCATGTACCTAGCACGGTTGATTTCGAAGGCGTTTTCAAGCTTCTTGGTAATCTTGATACGGGAGTTGGCCTTGTTGGTGGGATGGGGCAACGCGCTGGGGACTTGAGTAGACGCCACCTTCAAGTAGTTGGTGTCCTCTCCTGAGGTGTGTGTCCCCAAGAGCAACTTGGCGTCTATTACGCCATCCTGTTCGTGGTGTTCTGGCAACCACTGGATAGTCAAGGATGGCCATGTCAACGCGGTTTCGCTGACAAACTCGTACATGTAGCGGCAGTTCTTCCTCCAGAGCTGGTACTCCTCTTTGATTGTCAATTCACGTTGGACGCCATCTTCGGTGGGCGGAATGTCTAAGGACATGGTGGTGCTGATGGATAATTATTGTTGATGAGACGCGGTCAATTAGTATGGAAAATTGACTGTGTGCAGTTGACTGGGAAAATTAGTATAATGCTTATGTAGATTGTTGCGTGGGTGGATGGTAGTAATATATTATGTAATAGTTGATTACAGTCACTATCAATTGGGTGGTGAAATACTGATCGGTATACTGGGGTAGAAAGGACTGGATGAATTTGTTGAAGTTTGTGTTGCCCTAAATTGCTTCTTGGTTGGATGCTCTGCTAGAGTTTGTATAGTACTGGCCCTCAAAATGCTTCTTGGGTGCTGGTGTAGTTTTCCCAACAATTTGTACCCTTTGGAATCCAGCCAAGATGGGATTGTGGTATGTCGAAATAAGTCATGGGCATTATCTCTAGGGGCAGCAAGCTAAATCTGAAGAGGGCAGATAAAACACTAGTAACTCCACCGCAGCAATAAAAATACTTATTTATTGTCGTTGAATGCCCACTAACCTCTCGGACATATTTTTAATTTACTTTAGTTAATGATGAAGTCGGTTCGAAAAGCGCCAACATTCAGATTCTGGTGAAGCTGTTGGGCTGGCTTGAAGTCGAAAACTGGTAGCTTATCCGTTCAATCAGTTACTTTTCAATTTTTTTAACCTGGTCAATTGTAGTGAACCTTCGTTATCTCAAACTGGAACTTATCCAGAAAGAGATACTGCGTACCACATAACTGTTAGGTGTGGGTCAAAAGAAAATTGAAGATTTTAGAAATGAAGAAGGACAGTATTACTTTTCCAGTTTTAGATAGGGCAAATGTATAAATTGCATAAATATCACACCAGAATTTGAGCATTTGCCAGGACGTCTTCTAATGAAATTATCCAATAACACCCCTTGTTAAATGATATGATCAGTTCATTTCCTGACTACTTTGAGTTCCTAGGTTCTTGAATTTTCTATTATGAACATTCCGCATCAATTTGGTACAGAACCTTCCTCACTCAGTCGGGTTTCTCTGGCCATTGCTGGCAATATTTACTGCTGTTTACCGATCACTACACTGCTGATATTACTCTGTGTATCTCTCTATGCTAAATGTTGGCGGCGTGTTGTCGCTCATGCGAATTGCCCCTGTTCTGTGGTGAAGTTTCTAGCTTGGTTAAAGAACAGAATTCTGCGGTTTGGTCACACCACAGTTCCCGGAAGACTGGACCTTCTTTCAGCCTGGTCGACCTCCAAGAACTCCGAGCTACGCTGCGAAAGCTGGCGGACTTCGTAGAAGTCAATCACCTTCAATGCATCACTAATATGCTGGAAGAATGGAGTTTGTGGGCTCTCTATCAAGTTGTAGATGTGAGACGACTCATCCATGTCAAATGGAGTGATTTCCTCGTGGCCAATCAGAGATTGTGTAAGCATCCGCTGCACAGAGAAGTACTGGACAGTTTCCAAGCTGTCCATCAAGAAATCCACTATGCCACAGTCATGGAGTCGCTTGCGCAACTTGTCACTGTTATGCACCCTCACAAAGAAGGCAGGGATGTCTCTCTTTCTGTATCCCTGTAACAAGTCCGACAAGATCATGGCAGCCGAGGAGTCCAATTCACTCATTCCGTCCAAATCAAAAATAATGTAACTTGTCATCTTGGCATCTCTGCTCCGTTTCAGAGCAGGATGGGCCTTAGAGGACCCGTACATCTCCATTCTCAATAAACGGGACCGAAGATCGTTGCTGTTTGTGAATGTCAATGGTTCCGGAATCTTGATGATCAAACAACCCTCGATTTCCTCAAGGGCATTGGTGTTCAAGAAGGTCAAGTTTTCATCGGTAAAAAAGTCTAAGTTGGGGTGTCCGACATTGGGTGCCGATACTTTCGAGTTGCTGGTAGGTAAGTCTGCATCCAAGAATTTGTTTGAGCCAGGATATCTGCCCAAAATCTGGATCCGGGACGCTGCAGAATGGCGAATAACTCTGATTAATGAGTAAATTAGCCCCACAGCAACACCTGCTTCAATGGAGAAAAACAAGGTGGTGGTCACTGTGACCCCAAACGTAATAAGCTCGTTGTAACCCCGGCTTCTCCAGTGGAAATACAACTCGTATGGTGCCTCCTCGATCAACAGGATTCCGATGACCGCGGTGATAACACTCAACATACACTCGGGAACAAAGTAGAGGTAATCCAAAAGATTGAATAACGTGAACAAAGTGCAGATGCCCATAATTGCACCGGAAACTGTGGTCTTGGCCGAAATGGCATTGATCTTACTTCTTCCGTATCCACCAAAAGCTGGCAATGCTCCAAAGGATGAGTTACAAATGTTGATGAACCCGAGGGCCACCAATTCACGGTTGGAGGAGATGGGCAAGTCGTAGGTGGACCCCAACGATTTGGATGCTGTTGTGGATTCAAAAAACCCAAGCATAGCAGCCAGGAAGCCTGCGGTTCCAAATCTCTTCATCAAAGGCCACATTTTTCTGGCAAACGGGTTGTAGAGCTGGAAAACCCCGTCGTTGTGCACCTTACCAATGATGTCGATTCCTGCCAAGTCCCAACGGTACTTCGAGCATAACCAGGTCGACGTGCCCACCACCAACAAGATTTCTGGGATGTAAACTGCCCTCTGTGACCATTTTCCAGGGCGACGAGCGGCATACTTCTTGTAAGTTCTCACTGCCATTATGACAAAGAACCCCACGAAACTGATTTTCATGGTGAGGGGGTTCGACTCGCGGACGTGGTAGTACAAGAATACCACCTTGTCGAAAGGCGAGTGGATGTCCATCTGGGATGGATCGTCGGATATCTGTTTCTGCAACGCCAGCAACCCCAAGGCCAGCACCAACGCGTTGATGACCATGACAATCCCCACGCCACTGATAAATCCCTTCAACAACGACGCACTCAACACGTTATCCAAGAATCCGAATCTACCCAAGCCAAACCCGAGCAAACTGGCTCCACTAACAAACGTGATGGCCACCACGTACTCCATAGGGTCCAAGTTCTTCTTCTTGGCGTGGTGCAAGTACGGCTCGATGGCCTGGCCGACCACCAACGAAATGGGTCCCTCAGGACCCACCACCATCTGGGGAACACTACCAAAGATGAGGTAGATCAACGGAGACACCCCCAAAGAGAAGAGCCCTGAAACCACGGGAACGTGTGCCAATGTGGTGGCGTACGATAACGACAACGGCAACTGGAAGAACACCAACGTCAAGCCCCCAATCAAGTCCCCCAAAAGGTACAGGGGTCCGTACTTGGGAAGCCACGACAAGCACGGCAAGTAGTAGGGGAGGATTTCTCCCCACGTCAAGCTCTCCCAGCGGTGAGCTGCTGTAGGCACGTACTCGTGCGCTGTCAGCGTTCCATGAACGTCGTCATTGGAGCTGGTTGGCCCCAACGATGCCTCAAAGGTATTCCTGCTTCCTTCTGCAGCCATTGGGGTGGTTTTGTACACGACAGAGTCCACATCCGACTCGATTTTCTGAGCAAACGACTCATAGTCGTGGCCACCCGCACTGGTGGCTGCTGCGTTGATTGTGTCGATACTGTGATCCAAAAGGGGCTGGCGTTCCCGTGGATAGCCTGGAAGATTGGAGGTTCCCCCGTTAGGAATGACTCTTCTGGTGGAGATATGGCGAACAGGCGAGGGGCTGGCAAGACGCCGGTGGTCCTGTACCACGTGCCGTGTGGACCTGCTGGAGGCTATCGACTTGTTCAGCGGGTCAGACATGCTGGGTAGTAGAGGATTCTGGGGTAGCGAAGATGGGTGGTGGGTATGGGTCACGTGATCGCGCATGGGAGCCACATGGGCCAATGGGGCGGGCACAATTTGTCAATAGGTGAAGGACGGTGCTGGGAGTTGCCATGCTGCTGCAAGTAGGGTAGACTGCAAGTAGTACGGTGCTGCAGCTGGTACACTGCTTGCTGTGCTGGAACATCTCAATCGGAGGCCGTTTCCGGGCCGCTCCGGAGCTCAATCTCATATCCTGCATATAGATAGTAACATTATATGCAGGCCGCCTGCCTCCGCTCTCAGAGCCACCCGGCAATTCATACCAGGAAGTGGGTATACTACTACCAAATATATCCCGGTGCCTTAATGATCCTGAACACATCCCTCCCGCCTTTTTCTGGCTGCGTCAGGCCAAAACTCCAGCATCTACTGGTCTATCACGTGTTTATGTGCACGTGAGTTTTATCACCTGCCCTCACCACTCATATTCATGATTTTCCACTTCCTCCCACACTATCCAAGATGCTCCGCAATTTCTCCAGGGCCTTCTCCCGCTCGATCCCAAAGCTCGACACCTTAGTCCTCGTCGAAGCCGCAGGCGGCAAAATCACCCCTGCTTCTTTGTCCACCGTCACAGCAGCCTCCCAAATCGGCAAGCCTACCATAGCCTTGGTCGCTGGTCCAGATGGTGAGTCCGTGGTCGGAGATGTGGCCACGATCGAAGGCATCTCCAAGGTGTTGGTAGCCAAGGGCTCTCGCTACGACCACTATTTGGCAGAAGAATTGTCTCCATTGATCAAGCTGATCTTGGAGTCTTCTGACCAATGGACCCATTTCTTGACTCCAGGGTCTGCTGTGGGTAAGTCAGTGTTACCTCGTGTTGGTGCACTCTTGGACACCCAGCCTGTATCTGAGATCATCAAGGTGGAGTCCGAAGACACCTTTGTGAGGCCAATCTATGCTGGTAATGCTTTGGCTACTGTCAAGTCCAACGAGAAGTTGAAGCTTGCTTCTGTCAGAGGCTCTGCATTTGCTCCAGCCAAGCTTGGGGCCAGTGCTGTGGCCGTGGAGGATGTGGCTGAGGTGGAGTCTCAAAACAGAACCGAATTTGTGGGTGAAGAATTGGTCACTTCCGAGAGACCAGAATTGGCTTCTGCCTCCAAGGTTGTTTCTGGAGGACGTGGGTTGAAGAACAAGGAGACCTTCGAGGCCTTGATCGAGCCTTTGGCTGCCAAGTTGAACGCAGCTGTGGGTGCCACTCGTGCTGCTGTCGATTCGGGTTACTGTGACAACTCCTTGCAAGTGGGACAAACTGGTAAGGTTGTGGCTCCAGAATTGTACGTGGCAGTTGGTGTAAGTGGTGCTATCCAGCACTTGGCTGGTATGAAAGACTCCAAGACCATTGTGGCCATTAACAAGGACCCTGAAGCTGCCATTTTCAACGTTGCCGATATCGGCTTGGTGGCAGACTTGAACGAGGCTGTTCCTGAGTTGACCAATAAGTTGTGAGGCAGACAACAGTGTTCATAGTGTATAATAAATTTCTAGAGAGGGAAGGATGTAGTATGGGAGAGAATGGGTCAGCAGGTGTCGAGAGATGGGGAATACGAATCTTGAGGAAATGATTTCATATTGAATAAATCTAGTCGGCATTGGTTAATAGTCAACATCGTCGACGATCAAGGACTTTAACTACTAACGCTGGCATTAATTTTGCATTCATTTCTTCGTATTCATTCCTTCGTATTCATTCTTTAACTACGACCCCCAGATAATTTTGTTTCAGGCAGTAGAGAGGACTTTAAGTAGACACAAAGCTGACCTGTTGTGCCAAAGCTAGAAGGGGTTAGAAAGAAGTAAGTGCAAAAGATCCTAAACTCGACGGATGTAAGTCCAAAATTATCAAGGATATTTCGTATTTCCTGACATACTTAAGCTTTTCCTGGATAATCGGGTTACTTCCTGGAATTACTGTATTTCTTTACTATTTCCTAACTAAATGAGACTTCAGTCCTGGATAATTCAGGTAATTTCCAGCGAAGCTCTCTGTTATTAATCGGGCGTCTGGTGTATTAGTATATTTCCTGCAATAAAAATCTCCTCACTAATGAAGTATCCCCTGATTAACTCGATGTTTTCTGGGACAATCCAGTGTACTTGTTACTTCCTGAATAGTCCAGGGTAGCTGGTACAATCAGGGATAATCCCTGATAAATTATTACACTTTCTTACTGATCATGTTCGCAGGACGTTGGACCTAGCCCCAGTGCCTTTCTTACTATAAAGTATTCCCTGATTGGTTCAGTCGCTTCCTGGATTAGTATGAATTAACCAAATCAGGTACTTTCTGAACAATTCAGTGTATTTCCTGGATTGGTCAATCCCCAACAATTCAGTATGCCTCACGTCTATTCGTGCATTGCCAAATTCCCATCACCAAGGCCCGTCAGCAACTCAGGGGTATCTGATACGACATACACTCCACAATCAGGATCACACGACACAGACACCGCGCGACATCTGGAGTCCACTGGACTCGTCCCAAAAGAGCCCAATTGAACCCCAAAGCCCAGAAAACGCCCCCGCCACCCCACCGCTGCCTTCTCTGTACCTCGTCCATAGTTTTCCCCTCCCATTGGCCCTTTCTGCGCAGACGTGCTTCCCTCGTCGCACCTTTCTCCTCCAGGTTCTGTGCGACATTGGAATGTAGACATTTTCACGTGGTGACGGTGTCATCTGCCAAACGAATCCATCCGTCTAGCTGTCAGTGTTGTTCTACAGTATGTCAGACGACTTAGGATTGCCACCACCCAACGTGGACATCGAGGAGCCCGTGGAAGTGTCTGCTGCGTCGTCAGCGTCACCAGCTCCCAACACGCTCCAGCCGCTGGGATCGGCCAGCCCCACCATTTCATCGTCTTCGTCGTCGTTCGTGCCAATTGACCAGCACCACGTCCAAGACGCCATCCAGGTGATCAATGAGCACAAGCAGTTCAACCAGCAGATCATGGAATACATCCACGGCGCCACTCTGCCTGGCCAGATCGTGGGCAACGACTACCACATCATCTCTGTGTTCGGATCGCAATCGACAGGCAAATCGACGTTGTTGAACCGGCTCTTCAACACCAACTTCGACGTCATGGAAGAGTCACGCCGCCAGCAGACCACCAAGGGTATCTGGATGGCGGTTTCGCCTGAAGTCAGCACCACCTCCTCCAAAAAGAGCACTGAGAACGTGTTTGTGATGGACGTGGAGGGCACAGACGGCAGAGAGAGGGGAGAGGACCAGGACTTCGAGCGAAAGGCGGCGTTGTTTGCGTTGGCCACCTCGGAAATCCTCATCATCAATATCTGGGAGACCCAGGTCGGATTGTACCAAGGAGCCAACATGGGCCTTCTCAAGACGGTGTTCGAGGTCAACTTGTCGTTGTTTGGCCAATCCAAGTTGGAAAACAACACCCACAAGGTGTTGTTGTTGATAGTGATCCGAGACCACATTGGCGTAACGCCTCTTCAGGCGTTGGCAGAGACCTTGATCACCGACTTGAACAAGATGTGGTTAGACTTAAGCAAGCCCGCCGAGTTGAGCCACCTCAAGTTCTCAGACTTCTTTGATGTGGACTTCCACGCATTGCACCACAAGGTGCTCCAGCCAGACGAGTTCAGCAAGGACGTCAAGTTGTTGGGAGACCGCTTGGTGGTCAAGAAAGAGTTGTTCAAGCCCAATTACCATCACCAGATTCCCGTGGATGGGTGGACCATGTACGCAGAGAACTGCTGGGACCAGATTGATAACAACAAGGACTTGGATCTTCCCACTCAGCAAATCTTGGTTGCGAAATTCAAGTGCGACGAGATCTCTAACGGGGTGTACGACGAGTTTGTGGCCAAGCACCATGGCTTGTTCGACGACAAGGTGCCAGGAGAAAACGTTGACTATGAACAGATGGGATTGGCCATGGTGGACTTGCGGGAAGACACTCTCGACGACTACGACACCAGTGCGTCCAGGTACAACCAGACCATCTACGAGCAGAAACGGCAGGCGTTGAAGGAGAAGATCCACGCCAAGTTCCGTGAGGTGTTCGACGTGCATGCCAAGTGGGTCGTGGAGACTGGCGTGGGCCAGTTTGCGACAGACATCAAGAAGTTGAAGACAAGAAAGGACAAGTCGTTCTTCCAGGGAGCACAGGAGTTGGAGCACAAGTATGTGTCGTTGATCAACACCAGCCTACAATTGATCTCGTTGGGCGAGTTCCACGACTCCGAGGTGATCCTGGACGTCAAGGCCAGATTCGACGCTGTGGTCGCCAAACAGCAGGTGGTGGAAATGAAGGCTATCATTGGGCGTGCCCTTGCCAAGATCGATGCGGGAGTTTCCAAGGCCCTCCAGCAAGAGTTGGCGTCGCCCGACGACCAGACGTGGGAACGTGTGATGGCACGGTTCCACGAGTTGTTGGCAGAGGTCAAGGCCAGGTACGCTGGCACTGGAACCGTGCCGGATTTTGGGCTTGGCACCAGTGACAGCGACAATGTGGCGGGGGTCGAGAGGTTGCAAGTGCAAGCGTGGGTTGCATTGCACTCGGTGGTACACCGAGTAATCACTAGGGACAGCGTGCTCCAGTTGATGAAGGACAAGTTTGAGGACGTGTTCCGGTACGACGAGAACGGGATGCCACGGCTCTACCAGAAGGTGGAGGAGTTGGAAACCAGCTTTGGGGCTGCCCGCAAGCAAACCCAGCAGATGGTGCCGGTGCTAGAGGAGATGCGCACCAGCGAGGGCGCGGTGGTGCCGCGGTACAGCGCCAGGGCGATGCGTGCCGCGGGCTTCGGGGCGCGCGCTCGTGCTAGCGACGCCGCTAGCGAGGGTAGCGACGATGATAGCAACAGCGACTCCGACGACAGTGATAACGAAACCACCCCCACTCCCTTCTCCCAGGTGCTCTCCCCCGCGGACCGGGACCACGTCGCCTCCCGGTTCAAGCGTGAAACCGACGCCCAGTTTGTCGAAACAAAGCGTCTGGTCATCCAGCACGCCACTCACATCCCCTACTACGTGTGGCTTGTTATGCTCGTGCTCGGCTGGGGCAAGCTCGTGGCCATTCTGCGCAACCCGTTCTTGTTCGCGTTGTTGCTCATGGCCGCTGCTGGTGTTTACGTGTTGCACTCGATGCTGATGTTGCGTCCGGCCATGGTGGTAGTGTCGCGGATGGGTGACGAGGCCGTGGTTCAAATCAAGGCCAAGTTGCGCCAGGTGTTGCTCGACACCGAGGACGACCCGGCCCAGGTCCATGGTGCGCGCATGGCCAAGATGGGGGGGCACCAACGGTAGCGGTTGCATTGGTGGTGGTGGTGGTGGGTCAGGTTGCAGTGCGCGCACCGAGCGCACCGCCCCAAAATGCAACCTGTCAATGTACGTTACAATCTAGGATAGGCCGTGTAGGAGATGTTGCGTGGGGACGAGTGGGGTGGCAGTGGATGTTGCGTGGATGTTGCGCAGGCAGTCTGTTGTGGGGCATGTTACGGTTGCGTAGGCAGTCCGTTGTGGGGCATGTTGCGTGGGGCATGTTGCCTTGGACTGGCCCAGTTAGTGTCCTGTGCTCGCTCACCACTACCGACTGGCACCACCTCCTCCCTGCAGGCCCGCACGCGCACGCCCCTATGGATGTAACATCACCATCGCCAACGAATATATAAGCCCAGGCCTGGCCACCCAGGAAGCCATCGATGCTCCACAACATGCTCGGCGGCCCCATCGTCAAGCCCACAGTGCCCACGGTGGCTCCGCTCGCCGTGCCCTCCCACACCCGTCCCTCCACCATCATTCCCAAGGCCCAGGCCCTGGCCCTGCTCCCGTCCTCCCCCGACTCGCTAGCGTCCTCGCACCACTCGCCGCTAGCCTCGTCCCCAGACTCGCTGGTGCGCTCGGTGGCCTCCCGCGCAGGCGCTGCCACCGCCACCGTCGCCCATGCGTTCACCCACAACCTCAACCACTCGGTGTTGTCGTCGCAGGCGTCGCTCCTCGTGGACGACTTCTGCAGCCTGTTGGCCCACAACTCGGCCATCACCATGTTGCCCAACTACAACATCAGTCCCACTGGCGACGAGTACGGCGACTTTCTCTGCATCGACTTGGGCGGCTCCACCTTGCGAGTGGCTGTGGTGTCGATCGACCGTCCCGACTCCAGCGTGGACCCAGCCGAGCGTATCCACATCATCACCGAGCAGAAGTGGACTATCGCCAACGACTTCAAGACCATCAACACCAACTTCTTCAAGTTCATAGCCGCCAGAATCAACGATACCCTCCAGGCGCAGTGCGTGATCGCGCGCGACTGCCCCAAAATCAAGACGGGTATCACCTGGTCGTTTCCGTTGGAGACAACCTCGCACAACAACGGCAGGATCGTCCATGTCAGCAAGGGCTACTCCATCGCCTCCGACATCTACAACCGCGACCTCAAGTCCATCTTGGAGCAGGTGTTGGCTGCGGAGCACGGCTTGAACGTGGACGTCAAGATCATCTTGAACGACTCGTTGGCGGTCTACTCCGCTGGCTCGTTCTTGGACAAGTACATGAAGCTCGCATTGGTGCTTGGAACAGGCTTCAACATGTGCTGCTCGCTCGAGAACAACGACGCTATCCACCCCGACAAAACGTGGTCCAACGCTACCTCCGGCAACAAGACGTTGTTCAACACCGAGTTGTCGCTTTTTGGCGACCACATGTTGCCGTACCTCCCCAACAAATACGACTATATCATCGAGCCGCGCTTCGAAAACTTCCAGTTCGCCTACAAGCCCTACATGACCGCAGACCCAGCCACCAACTCCATCTTGCAACCTACAGAACTCATGACCTCCGGCAGATACTTGACAGAGTTGACGCGGTTGGTGGTGGTGGACTTGATCCACGCCAAGGAGATCTTCACCCAGCTCTGCCTCTCACAGATGTCGCCTCTCCTCAACGGAGTCTACGACGGCATCTCAGGCGAGCTCTTGTGCTTCATTGCAGAGACCGATGACCTGGACGCCATCGCTTGCAAGCTTGCAAGCGAGTACCAGTGGCCAGTGCAGGCCATCACCCACAACGATGTAGGTGTGCTCAAGACCGTCATCAATTGCATTATTGAACGTGCTGCGTTTGTGGTCGCCATTTCCATTGTGGCGTTCATCAAGCTTCTCAAGCTTCACAACTCCCAGGAAAACATCCACGACCAGGCCATCAATATCGGCTACGTGGGCTCGGTGATCACCTACTTCAATTCCTACCGTGAATTGATTAAAAAATACGTCAATGCTAACGATGCCATAGTGAACTTGGGGGTTACTGTCGACTTCAAGTTGGTGGACAACAGTTCCATCATCGGTGCTGCCATAGGTGCTGCTTACTATTCATAGGGCTCGTTGTATATAGCTATAGACTTATTGCATTATGATTCATGAGTGTTGGTCCACGATTGAGTGGACTTTGCGTAGCTATTTAAGAGTAGTAAGATCAGGCAGTGAGACTTTTGAGAGGAAGGAGGGCCTTACGAGAGTAGTGATCATCGTAAGAAGACAATATATCTCTGGCTGGTTTGTAATTATTTGGTACTAAATTTGCATCTGTGGGCAAGCGCTGTTTGAACCCTCGCTGCGGCTGCAGCTGCGTGCCCTTTTTGGCATAATTGGTGGCAGCCACTGGACCCTGCCGATCCTTATCAATCCTTGAAAATAATTGTGTATTCTTCTGAGCATGGTGAGAAGAGCACAAATGTGTGGATTAAATTGTAATCTGTTCGTTTCTGGAGTAGTACCGATTGTGGCTCATTAGGCTCTACTTTAGGATGTTCTGTGGTAATGAATATGGTAGAATAATTTTCGTAGTTGGCTCACTTATCTCATTTTCTTGCGAAATTTTGGAGAAACTGAAAAATATGTGAACAATGCTCAAACATTCAAGTTGACGGTTGACCTCTTTATGAAACAGAATGGGCCAATGCTAAACGGGTTGAGCCTATTGACCAATATGCATAGAAGCTCATAAATGAATACTCTAGTAAACCTCCATTCTACAAATGTTCATAGTTGCTCTACAATGTCATGATCTACTTAAAGCTCATAGCCTGTTTTATTTAGATACTTCTTGAGTGTAGTTTGCGCTTCATGGCCACTGCTCTATTATCCAGAGACTCCCATTTTAATTTTCTACTTGCCAACCGACCTCAGCTATGTCGTAACCTCTCATTTACTCATTTATACACACTTCTAAACCCATAATCATTGCACTAATTACATTATCCTGGTCTTAGAGCTTGGCTCTGACCCCGGCAGCCTCAAGGTCGCTGACTATCAACACGTTGGGATGGTCCTGTAAATAGGACGAGGGAAACCTGGCGTCGTTTTTGGTGCCGTGCACCGTTTTTTCCAAGGCAAACGCCTTGTTTGCACCCATGACGATGATGGCAATCTCGTCGGAGTTGTCCAAGATGGTGGAAATGCCCACGCTGAGCGCATGCTTGGGCACCTTGGAGAGGTCGTTATCAAAAAAGCGCGAGTTGGCCTTGATGGTGGACTCCACCAACGACACCCGTCTGGTTCTGGAGTCCCTGGTGGAGCCTGCCTCGTTGAATGCAAGATGGCCCTCGGGACCCAAGCCGCCCATGAACAAGTGGATGCGTCCATACGACTTGATGGCAGCCTCGTAGCGACGACACTCCTCGTCCACGTCCTTGGCCAATCCGTTCAAGATGTGGATGTTCTGGCGTGGAATGTCGATGTGGTTGAAGAACTTGTTGTACATGAAGTAGTGGTACGACTGGTCGTTGGAGGGAGCGAGTCCCAAGTACTCGTCCATATTGAAGGTGACCACGTTCTGGAACGTCACCAAGCCCTTGCGATTGGCCTCAATTAACCTGGCATACACGCCTTCCGGCGAGGACCCCGTAGGAAGCCCAAGAACGAACGGTTTCTGGGGGGTAGGCCCAAAGTCGTTGATACGCTTGACAATGTACTGAGCAAGGTACGACGAAGCGTCTGCAGGGGTGGAAAAAGCGACTTGTTTCATGACTGGGCGGTGCAGGTGGCGGTGGAGGTGCTTCCAGGGCCTTCCTCGAGCTATATATGGTGATGGAGAGCCCGTAGCCATCGGTACTATCACCAGTTGCATGGGATGACTGGTGGCGTGTAACGTACCATTGGCCCCACCAATCTGCGGGTTGCACTGGGGCCGGTGCAACCTGCGCAGGTTGCATTTTGCCGGTTGCTTTTCCCCCATGTTCCAATCGCGACCCCCCCGATGGCTTCCGTGACTGGTAAGCCATGGCAGGCTACTTAAACGTGGGGGCGCCCAAGCTTCTGGCCCACCAGAGTGTTCCAGTGGAGCTGATACCCCATCGACTAGTTCAAAAGCTACACCCATTAGCATAATCACACATCCGAGAGGCTGCCAATACAAGATAAGTGGTACCGAGTGATACTAGAGATACTGCTGAAGTGATAAAGATCCTACTGCTGGCGCTAAAAACATCATAGTAGTGATAATAGAAATACTAGAGGTACTGCTGATACTGCTGCTGATACTTGATACTACTGCTGATCCTAATTCCTCGAAATGAGCTACACAAAATATACCAACTGTCACTTGATTGACAACGGCGAGATCTACCCCAACACCGATCTCTGGGTCGACAACGCCTCCAAAACCATCTGTGCACCACCAGGCTCCGGCTCGGTCCGTGTGGTCGATTTGAAAGGCCAGTACTTGGCCCCAGGCTTCATCGACATCCAGAACAACGGTATCTATGGGTTGAACTTCTCTAACTTGAACGCAGACTCCAGCGACGAAGACATCCGTGCGTTCTACCAGTTCTACCAGGACGCTATGACCAAGTACGTGGCCACAGGAGTCACTGCAACCTGTCCAACCGTGACCTCCAACTTCCCTGAGGTCTACGAAAAGGTGTTGCCCTTCTACAAGAAGTCCAGAGCAACTGACCACACCGACTCGCTTGGTGCACACATTGAGGGACCCTTCATCAACATCCAGAAGAAGGGCTGTCACCCAGTCGAGACGTTTGTGGACGCCAAAGATGGCGAGGCCCAGTTGAACCGCATCTACGGAGGTGAGAAGAACCTCATCGACAACGTGTGCATCTTGACTGCTGCTCCCGAGATTCCTGGCGTTTTGGACCTCATCCCACTCGTCAAGAAAAAGAACATCACCTTCTCGCTCGGCCACACCATGGCTGAATACGACACCGGGTTGAAGGCCATTGAAAACGGTGCCTCCATGATCACCCACTTGTACAATGCCATGCCCCAACCACACCACAGAGACGCGGGAGTGGTGGGTCTCATCAACTCGCCTGCTGCAGGTTCCAAAACCCCATACTTCGGTTTGATCTGTGACGGGGTTCATGTGGACCCATCCATGGCATCCATGGCATACAAGTCCAACCCGGACAAGTGTGTGTTGGTGACTGACGCAATGCACTTGATTGGATTACCAGATGGTACCTATAAATGGGACAGCCAATACATTGTCAAGGAAGGGTTCAAATTGTACTTAAAGGGCACCGATACCTTGGCCGGTGCTGCAACCACCTTACCTGCATGTGTTAGAAACTTGATGAAGTGGACCAATGCCAGTTTGGCTCAAGCTGTGAAGACCGTCACCAATAATGCTGCAGTATCGGTGGGTTTACAGAAGGAAAAGGGTTTCTTGAATGAAGGGTGCGATGCCGATTTCGTGGTCTTAAACGGAGAAGGCTATGTGCAATCTGTTTACAAGTTGAACAACCCAATTAAATCATCTGACCTTTCATTGCAGCCAAACCACTCGACCAAGCTCATGGCTGTTTTATAGTTGCATTTCATTTCTCACTCATGTATCATTAATGTACGATTACGAATACCTATAAAGGGGTGGAATCAGTTTGAATTCAAAAGGATTCTCATGTCCAAGGATTATTAACGCTTTTTTAGCTCCTCCTCCGATGCGGTGTCCTGGACATCTCCAGGAATGAAATCGGGATCAACGGCTGAATTAAATAAAATGATTCCATTCTCCCGAGCGTGTTGACGCTCTTGCCTTTTATAAAAGTATAGCACCACAAATGTCCATAATAACAGCGCCAAACTAGCCGCTGCAGTAATAGAAAACCCTTTGAGGTACCTCGGGGCCTCAACAGTCTTCCATACCAAGATAGAGGTCCATGCAGTTGTCTGTTGTGCCAACATATTCATGAGAACCAAAACCACCTGTCTAGAGCGAATATCTCTACGACATATATCTCCTTGCCAAGTGTAAAGCGAAGGTGACATTGACCAGCCAAAATATTGCAAGCAGAAGGCAAACCACTTGGAACGTTCAGGAACATGCCAGACAGCCAAGATAATATTTCCGGTCATATTGAATATCTGAGAAAACGTAATTGCTGCCCATCTTGATTCAAATAAGTCCGCAATGCAACATGTGAGGGTTAACCAAAGAATTCCTAGGGCCGGGGTGAGTGCGGTATAGTCCTGTAGTTGACCTGCACCATACCTGGGCTTTCCATCACTATTTTTCAAAGATTGCAACCATAACGCATAGGCACCCGAAGTACCATTATTGTTATTCCATAAAAATGCACACCAGGGAGTAACGATGTATATAGGCCAGCTGGTGAAGATAGACTTCCAAACGTCCTTTTTGAAGAAATATTTCACTGGGTTTTCGCTGGGTTTTGCATCCTTTTGATCATCTATCATTCTTTTTCTAGCAATTCTAATATCTTCATCCGATAAAAATGGACTGTAGCAATCCTGAGGGGTTCCAGGAATCATGTAGAATCCTAAAACGCCCACAACCGCAGAAATGATACCATCAATGATGAAAATCCACTGCCAAGCTTCGTGTCCGTCTACTCCTTTCAAATTTCTTTCAATTGCACCAGAGAGTAATCCCGAGGTTAAAATCCCCAAAAACTGGCCGAAGTAGAAGAAACCAGCCCTTCTGACAATCTCACCAGTGCTGTTCTTGAACCATGATGCAAACAAGGCATGGTATGCAATGTATAATGATGATTCGAAGCCTCCAATAAAAAATCTGATCACCTTTAATTGCTTCACATCAGTTACTCTGTAAGCTGCCACCGTCAAGATAGACCAAAATATGTCAAGTGTTGGTAACACATAATTAAGAGGTAGCCCGTAGAGGATGTACATGAAGGGAATCTGGAAAATGATATTACCGACGGTGTACATGACTTGGGTATCAACGAAATCATTACCTTTCATACCAATCGATTCTTTTAGGCCTCCAATGTAGGCATTTGTGAGATTGGTCTGGTCAAGGTATCTGATCCAATATGCCATAAGCGAGTAAAATGTAAGCAATAAGTCCAATTTCCAAATAACCCTTTTTTCCTCTGGGGTATCATCGTCATGGAACCACTTGTACCACTTTCTTCTCTTTTTAGATTTTGTATTGACTCTGTACTCATATTCGTCGAAGAATTTCCACCATTTCCTGTCTTTTTCATCACGATATTCGTAATCAAGCTGGTGGACCTTTGATACGGTTACAAGGTCCTGCCCAGCCTTGTCATTAAGCAAACTAGAACCTCGATCCAGCTCCTGTTGTTCATCTTTGCTTGTTTCTAACTGATTGCCAAACTCATCTTCATCAACAATTCTTCGGATGGGAATGAAACCCCATTTCATGCGCTTGAAAGGCTCCGTGAATAACATAGTTTTCAATAGTTAACTTGCATTGTAGTTTATCGAGTTATATATCCACTCTGAATTGTAAAATTGTGGCTTCCTATTAAAGAAATTAGCCATCTACAATTAAGAGTATGCAGGTATCAGTATTCACTTTGGTCCGATGGCTATCAATTACTACATGTAAAGCCTGTTAGGGGCCCTGATACAATATACAAAAAGGAATTTCCAGTTAGCGATTGGCCGGATAGACTTTGTAACTTTCCTGTATCAGATTTGAGTTGATAAGGTAATCCAGGGTCCTTCATATTTGACATGTCGCATAATGACGCAAACGGAAATTGCCGCAAATCAACTCGACACACGTGAGAAGGTCCTATCAATGTGGCTCTACGCGAGGCTCTATCTAGATAAGAAAGTTGCCGGTTTGCCACCAGTAATTATGTTGTCAGGGGTAGAAAGCACGGAAATCAGATTTTACGAGATCTTAGAATTATTTTATTGATACGGAACGAGCTACGCTGATGGAGACATTACTTCCTCGTCTTCCACATCACGCCATACGTAGTAATATTTGAGTGATCTTGACACAATAGTCAAGAGTAACAAAATCGGCACCTCTAACAATGGACCAAAAGTTGCTGCAATACTCTGCTTGCTACCCGAGCTATAAATAGAAATGGCGATTGATAAACTTAGTTCAAAATTATTAGAAGCTGCAGTGAAGGCCTGGGTGGCAGTTTCACCATAGCTGGCACTGCAACTTGACATCCACTTGGGTAGTTTGCCTTCAACATCAAGATTAGACTTCTGCTTCTCGCATCCACACAACAATGCCTCAGTCTCGCTGAGATTGAGGGCCTGTTGTCTGGCATAGGTTTTCGCCGAAAGGTACCTGGTCAAAAAGAAGGTACCAAACCAGGCAATCACAAAGTACAACACCAAGGGAATGAAGCACAAGAATGCAGACCCAATATTCTTGATGAAATCGTCTCCCTTTTGGATGAAAATGACCAAGATAGTGTAGATTAACCCAATTAAGGCCCATGGTCCGATGAATGGAAGTCCATATTTGGTAAATCTTTCGAGTCCCCAAATCCTAAGACTCACCAATCTGATCAAGAAACCGGCAGCCAACGGAATTCCCAAGAAGATTCCCACGCTCTTGGCCACCAAACTGTACTCAACGCTACCGGCAGCCTTGTCTCCAGTAATCACGTAGCAGAAAAATATCTGATAGGGTGCATAGAGCACTATTTGGAGCAAACTGTTCACTAATACAAGAACCACGCAAAGAGTATTATCGCCCCCCGCCAACTCGTTCCATAAAATAACCATGGCGATACAACGGGCCATACCAATCATAATAATGCCGATTCTATATTCCGGATTATCGAACAAGGCCATCCAAGAGAGCCCGAACATTAAAAATGGACAAACTATCCAGTTCAACACCAAAGAGATTGCAATCTGGTTGAGTAGGGCCTTCTGTCTGATCAACACGAAAAAGTTTTCCCATTCCATTTTACAGATGGGAGGGATCATCATAACAATTAAGCCCATAGCCAAGGGAATGGATACACCAGCAAGCGTAGCTGTGGAGTCGAACGCATCCTTGGCCGTATTCGAATAGACCGATATCAAAATGCCTACTATCATCGATAAGATGATTAGTAATGGTAGGAGTCGGTCGGTCCATGATAGCTGTTTGAAAAGACTGAGAGACTTCATTTGGTACTAGTTTGAAACCTTGTCTAAAGGATTATCTGATACTACCTATTCTACTCAAGAGTATGTATAATACTATAAGGGACCCTGAAATTTGTGGGGGGCAGGAAACGGTTTTTCAACTTCACCTCTATTGATAATGAGTCGTGCACAAACCTAAATCATACACGCACTACAATTGAAGTCTGCGCTTATCGACTACAACCCCACATCAGTATTCGTCCATGGCCCTCAAACACTAAGGCCTACCATAGCATTATAGATGTTCTCTACAATCGACTTGAACTCGAAGCAATCTAAGGCCGATCCTGTCTCCAAAGTAGAGAAGCCCACAAAGCGAAGGTCGAAGACTGGGTGCCTAACTTGTCGGAAACGGAAGAAGAAGTGTGATGAAACACGCCCGGTGTGCGTGTTCTGCCTGAAGAGAGGTCTAAGCTGCGAATGGGAAATTAAGCACTATGGTTTGGTGGAAATAAAGGTCAAGACAGACTCTACCATAGAGGAGCCCCAGGAAGTGATGAACCCAACGGACCTCATACAGCTGATCCATGGACAAGCAGAGAGGCTAAACGAGGTAGAGTCCAGTGCTACCGATCCAGCCGAATCTAGTAATCTAGTCCATGTCGACGACATCATCGAAATCAATAACGATAAAGATACCAACAACCAGTTCCCCCACAATTCTTGCAAGTCCCCAACCTTGTCAGAATACTTGGAAAGTCACCTCGCTCCCAATAAAATTAGCTCACTCGATAACCAATTTGTGCTGACCAGATCTCATACTCAGTCGCCTTTTCCCGACTTCCTCAATGATAGTGCCCTCCACGAAATGTTCAGCCAGTATACCCCCATCTTAATGCAGCCCTCATCCTCCTTCAACATATACCTTGATGATTCAGGTCTCATTTACCTAGATTATTTCGAGAGTAATGTAGCCAATGTATTATCGGTCAGTCCCAGATCGTCCAACTACTTCTTGAAGACTTTTTTTTCCCTTGCAGTCACGAATGAATCTATTCTGAATGCATTGGCAGCTTGGGGTGCCCTTTTTCACAGTGATTCGAACCATGAAATCGTTAACCAATACCTTCAAAGATCGAAAGATTGTGCCAACAAGTCGTTGGCTAACAAGTATGATTATTTCGTCACACTTGCCTACTATTTGATAAATATAGGCATTCAAGTATGTTCTGGTGATACCAAGAACTGGCACACAATATTTAATAAATGCTGCGACCTCCTAGGGGCTTACGGTGGAGTTCGTAAGTTCATCAGAGATTTCAATTACTCGAACGACTGCAAGTTTTTACTATCCAATTTTCAGTTTCATGATGTGATGTCTTCAGAGACCCTAACAAACGGTACCAGGTGTTTATTGAGTAATTATAACGACATATTTCAGACAAAAAAGTTTATTGGGGATGAGGAGTATGGGATAGATCCATACCAGGGATGTGTTCAACCTATTGTCTTGCTTCTAGGTGAAATAATGAATGGCTACGCTAAAGTGAAGATGGATGCCATAGAACTCAATAAAGAACTCAATTCTGGCGAGTCAAAGAACATAGTACAGATTCATTCAAGGAGGTTGGCCCACTTTGAAACAATTGATCAGACACATGATGAGCTAAGAAATAAAGTGAAGTATTGTAAACCAATACAATCTCAATTAGACCAATTACCGACAGACGAGGAAAAGGAGAAGCATCTCAAGTTATTTGAGCTTTATCGAATTACTTGTAAGATGTACTTAGCGTTGTACTTCAAACAACTCCAACCTATTTCCAGTGAAGTCCAAAACTTCTTGCTTGGCTCTCTCAAGATTATAGAAGAGTTGATTGAAACTAAATTGAAGGGTAGCATCAATATGCCCCTTATGATTTGTGGTATTTCATGCTGTAATGAATATGACAGACGAATCTTAGATAGGAAATTTCAAAAGATTTACTCAAGTTATAAAGTTGGTAATGTTAAGAGGATCTGGCATATTGTTAAGGAGAGCTGGAGAAGAAACGCAACAGGTGGTGTCTGTATAGACTGGATTGATATATGTAATGATTTTGGGTGGAAATTATCATTATGTTGAAGTTTACCAACCCATTCTTTATTTAATTATTATAAACGCAAGCGGGTATCTCGATTGGTTGGGATATATGAGTAGATTGGATATTGTTTGGTAATTATATTCTATTGTCTTACCAAAAAGTTCGCAATGTTATTCAAAAAGTAAGCCCGATGCGGGGGTCGAACCCGCAACCTTTTGATATCCTTTATAAGAGTCAAACGCTCTACCGATTGAGCTAACCAGGCATTTGATAGGAACTGTAACGGTTTGAGATCATTTTATGGCTGATTACGTACACTCATACGATTTGCTGACTAATTAAAGTTATAAGTTTGACAAAGAAGATATGTTAACCTCGGTTGTTGGAAGACATTAGACGAGAAATCAGATTATAAGGCAGTTGGATGCAGTTGATGACAAATGTCCTGAAACTGCTGACAAATGCAAAGAGACTATAGACGAGCCAGAGGAAGCCGTGCTAACGAAAGTAAGAAGTATAAAAGCGTAGTTTAGATTAGATTTAGGAAGACAAGGGATTATTGAAGAACTCAAGAAGAGCAATAGTTCCTAAGTGACAGATTACTTAAGATTCAATATATTATTAAGAGTGATATTATTTAAGATTAAGACGTTTCCAAAGAATTACATAAGCTACTGTTAGAGATACTATAGGACGGACACTATAGTGAAGAGACATTTATTAGTAAAAGGTTACCAATAAATCATTAGACACAGGACTTAAGTTTAATCTGTTACAGGAACTTTAATGTAATGCAACTAACATACTACAATTAAGTAGATCTTTTAAGGATAATTACATAAGCACAAAAAAAAATACTGGTTCTCCAAGCTCTACTTTAGAGACCTCCACTCACCAATGCCCAGAGCGGAGTTACAACAGTTAACTCAAAAAATTAGCTGGCTCTTCCCAGGCAATGGCAAGGAAAAAGTCTTCGGATTAAAGGAGAATGGAGGCTACGGAGTACTCGACATCGACTTGCAACTCAGAGCCAGAAGGGCTTTATACATATACAACACCCTCACCGACACTAAGCATATACACTATGCTATCCTCAGAGGAAAATTACAGAGTATCACCCCGGGTAGCCACGGATGGTTTTGCTTCCTCATGGGAGACAACTACTCCAGAACATTCAGGGTGAAAGAACTCTGTCAACATGGGGATCTCACGGAAGCGGAAAGAGAATACTTGAAGGCATGGTTCTCGTTGATCACCAAACGCGCGGAGGTCCAAGGGTTTTCAGATATGTGGGTAAGCAAAGAAGTGGTAGAAGACTCCATACAAAGGGGATGTCTAAGACTAGAAGAATTCCTCGACAGCATCCTAAGCTGGGATGACCAACCCGTTACTGCGGCAACCTTCACAAGCTTAAGTAGACCCATGAAAGAATCCAAGGAAAAGGTACTCATTCTGAGAAGCTGGAACGAACATCTTCCAGACATAGGCAAAACCGGATGGAAATCATTTTGGAAGCGCCTCAAAACCCTTAGCTTTAAGTACCCAGGCCAGGGGCCATCGACGGCATACAACTATTCAACCATGGATCCCAAAATCATCGCATTATCAATGAACAGACATGTCCAACATGCCAAGCAGCTACCCCTCCGGACATGAGGGCAGTGGAACACGTCTTCGTTAGATGCCCCACAGCCCAGCAATGTTGGGAAATCCTCAGGATACCAGAAGAACTCCGCAACATACGAAGCTTAGTAGCCCCACTGGCGCAGATTATAAATGACACAACTATCATCAAGTTGGACAAGTTGATTAAGACTCTTTGGAGGTTATGTGTGCAACGACTAGCACATGGGGAGGCCCATGTTCGTCCTCCAACCAACAACCAATTGTCTTTCCTCTTGTCCAGCCAAAGTTCCTAATGAAAATCTTATATAACATGGTTGGTGCTTCTACAAGGTGCCTTTTGTTGCGCACCAAGTTGCAAAAAGTCATCAAAAAACAAAATTAAATTCAAAAATTAATTAAATTATAACGGTTTCACCATAATGGTGTGTTATCCATTGCAATAGGTATATAGTCAGTAGATTATAATGTACTTCCCATTAGCAAAAAAAAAAGTAATCTATTAAACCAGAAGAAGAGAGTGGTTAGGATGATCTGATAGAATCACCCCTTGAGCTCCAAATATGATATGATATAAACGCAGTTATCTAAAGGTAAAAAAAACAAAAGATGGAACTTCTAAGAGCTCAAAAAAAGAAGTCAATAAAAGGACAGCGATGTTCATAAATCAAGGAGGGAGGGTATTATCACAAGGTCGGATAACGTGCTAAAGAAAAAACGTCAACCTGTTGTGATAAGTTCACCATGAGTTATCAAGTGCCCGCAGTAAATAATTACTCTTAGCAAATAATGTAAAAATGCCGTTTGATTATAATTCATGTTTCTATTTTGTAAAAAATGAATAGAGAACTTTAGACAACGACAATGATCTCCTGTTTCACTATTCACCATCTAAGGAAGCCCGAGCCGACTGGTCAGGTCAATAAAAGGGGCTAAAAGAGCTAAGTTAGAGGAGGAGCCTTAACTATCAATAGCGGAAGTGCTACTGGCAATGGAGAACATAAATCGATAGATGGAAACACTAAGGATCCCGTACATGAGTACTAAAGTGACAAATGAAATATGGCTAGAGAAGGTCAAACAAATGAATTCGCAGGCAATTATAGCCATCAAGTACCAAGAATGTTTGTTGTTGCATAAAAGGGCCAAAAAGAAGTTTACAGTCGGCTCAATCTCTTCCAGTGTATGCGATGTGTTTAAAACTTCGTAAAAATATAGCCGATTTCGTATTTCTCCACCTTTACAAGAAAATCAAAAGAAGAAATGCAAGAAAGATCTCTTGGGAATTTTTATATGAAGGAGTAGTGATTTTCGGATTTTGAGCAAGTGTTCGGACTTTAGCTCAAGTCTCAATCCTTCTGATGCTAGTGCAACACTCAGCAGATTATTTTTAATCTACTGCGCAAAAACGGAGCAGAAAAAATAATATGAGATACATCTATTCAAGCACTTATCAAAGGAGGATCTTGATCTTAAATAAGGTTTCTAAATATTTGCTCTATATTAGTTGATACTGGCTTGAATCAATAAATATAATCAATCATTATTCTGTTTGATTAAGCCCACATGGTCAAAATAATTTTACACATTGAATACGGTACTGTAATAAGCTTCTTCTCTTCATATAAAGGGTAAACAGATAACATAACATCGGTGTTTATTCTTTTTTCTGTTTCAATACTGTAATGCATTTGCAGTTTTGCTCTTCTCATTAAGTGGTGAGGTGATTGATTCTGCACAAGATACGACCACGCAGAGTATTCCAAACACCGCCCATAGTGGCAAACCCCTTCATAACAGAATTCATCTAAAAATTAGATGATATCATCCTAACAGGGCTCTTCCGATCAAATTATTGCTGATCTTATTTCATGCTCATAATTTATATTTCCACACCTGGCAAGTATACAGAGAAAAAAAATTATAAGCTCCAATATCCTGTATTGCCACATATTACTTGAGTTTAAAGAAGTAAAATGTGTGATACTCAAGTCACAGATTTTGTCAACGTAATAAACTTCGTTTACCTTGTTTCAAAGGGCTGAAGCCGATTCAAGAGAACTCGAATAGACTCATTGCGCAATACCCCAATAGTTTACACTCACCTAAGCCCTTTTCATCCTCACTTAGAATCTCCTCGTGTATTTTTTCAGTAGCTCTTGCTTTACAAAATATAATTAAAAAATAGTCCGATAAAAAGTCATTCTTGCCCGCAATATGCAGTGAACTGTAATTAACTCCGCCCTTTTTTTTTCGATGGGGTTAGGTGAGCATTGATCTTCTTCGAATCCTCAGTTGGGAAATAGATGACTGATTGAGATGGACGATCTAGATGCTTTTCAAGTGCTTGCTTGGTACCCCATGAAGCAAATGTGCCGAGTGGTTGCTATTTCATGGTTTCATTTTGGTGCTAAAATGACTGCAAAGAGTGTCCTAAACCTGGCTCTCAGGGTATTGGATGGTGTATTATAGTACATCTAATACTAAAAAAAAGCAACCTTGAATATAGTAGAGAAATGCTTAAGATTAATCCAAATGTGTACGGAACATGCTCTTTTCCCTGCATGAATAGTAATAATTGATAGTAAGATTGGCACTATTAACAATAGTGTTGCGCATTGAACTTACATTTTACAAAAAATAGTAACGAGAATCTTCATTCGATGGAACGATACATATGATCAGCATGCAATAAAAATAGTAGCTACGAAAACATGTTTTCCTAAGCGAAAGAAAGCGCAAGTGAATATGTGGGAATAATTACATACTCGAACTTGAGTTGCCCGATATCATATAAGTGTTGGGGATATTGTCATTCTTGTTTCGTTAGGAACGATGTGACTTCCCGAGACCGATTAAGTCTTACACAAAACAGATATTTTTTTATTTCTGCATGCAGCTGAAATAGTAATCGAAACACTACTTTTATCTTGAAGTGCATTGCTTTTTCTCCGTAAATTTGCAGACAAGGTATTGCAAGGGTCGAGAATGGTACATTTTCAATCACTTGACTTCTTGAAGAAGTTTAGATTTTCAAATTCAATCCTACATAGAGGAATAGTTCAAGTGTATAAGCAAGACTTGTGAATGTCACAAAACTGAACAATTCTAAACTCTATAAACATTGTTCCTAACTAATTACAATTAAATTTCTCGTTTGGGGTTAGGACTTCATGCTTTTTTAAGTGTGGTTAATAATCAGTAAAATCTAGGAAATACTCTAAACCTTATCTTAGACACTTTTATTCCGAGCTAGATACCCTGTTCTGCTTGTGATCTAAAAATGAACTGGGATTATTTTTAATTTAAAGATTCAATAACTAGCATCGGCAATAATTCGCCGAATTGTTGTTCCAGGTTGTTATTTTTTCCTGATAACTTACTGAGGCTGCAGGGAATACCAAGAAATTTCTGTTTCATGTGCGGACATTGATGCAAAATATACGATAGCATCATACGCCTGATGCAAGACGCATGACTATGCTAAGAATAACAATACTGAGTTACATTAGCTCTGCATTAGTGTAGAAAGTTACGACTAATTAGAGTGTCGTATTTCCTTCAGAGACTAAGCGATGGACTCTCCTTTTAAATTCTTGGGATTAGAAAAGTAGGCGAACTTTTAGTGCCGCTATAAAAATTATTGGATTTCCTTAATTTGCATCTACGTACATCATCCAATGAAGTTTCTGAATATTGTGGCCATTGCTGGAAGTCTTGCAATTGCCACCGGTAAGCAGGTTTCTGGTATATTCAAGAGTTTGGATTCTGTTGTATATCAGCTGCCACCTGGGTCATTTTTCCTTCACAAAACTCCAGGCTCTCCAACATGGTTTGCTACTCTTAGTTGGGAAATGGACGATTCCTTGGTTTTCCCTGGGGATACCTTTACTTTAACAATGCCCTACGTTTTCAAATTCATAACCAGTGCTACAAGTGTATCGTTGACAGCGAATGGGGAAACGTTTGCTACATGCTCATTGGAAGGCGGCGAGCTTCTCGTCCCATTCTCATTGGTTAAATGTACTGCTTCGGATGCAATTGGTTCCAGAGACTTGCTTGGACACGCTATTGTGGCTATGGGAACTATACAAGTTCCATTTGTGTTTAATAATGGAGGTTCTTCAGAGTCAGTTGATCTAGAAGGAGCTAATGGTTTAGTTGCAGGAGAAAACACGATTACATTCAGAGATGGAGATAATGAGCTTTCAACTATCGCAGTTTTTGAAGGGGGAAGTAATTCTGGTAACCCTCCTAACGCCTTGAATTTCAATTCTAAAGTTCTTCCTGGCTTGAACCTTTATCAGCTTACCATGCTAGGTGGTGTATGCCCGGATGGGTACGCTAGTGGTACTATTGGTCTCACAGTGGAACAAACAAATATTGATTGTGAAACAGTAAAGGTTGGTTTCACAAATGATGTCAATGATTTTTTGTTCCCCAAAACCTATACTGATGATTTCCAGTTCGAAGAAACTTGTTCCTCAACTGGGTACACAGTCACTTATTCCAACATCCCTGCAGGCTACCGTCCCTTCCTCGGTTTACTCTCTGACAACCCTGTTGGAAGCTTTGGGCCAGTGACCCATTATGTAGACCGTTACACATGTAACAGTGGCCAAACGAGCAATAACGATGAAACTAGATACTGGGGTCGCTATCAGAATTCGGATCCCAATTCGGATGGTGGCCGTGTGAGGATTATTACCCTGACTTATAGAGGATCAACTACAGCTCTTACAACATTGCCTTTTACTCCTGGTCCAGGTAACACTAGAACTGTCGTTGTCCAGGTTCCGGTTCCTACAACTACGGTTACCAGCTCATGGACAGGGCTGGTTACTACTACCATTACCCAGACGGCAGAACCTGGAGAAACTGCAACAGTCATTATTGAAGTTCCATATCCAGTTGTCACAATAACTACTCCATGGACTGGAACTGATATTACATCCGTTACTGTTACTGGCACTGACGGTACCAACACTTTGGTTATCGAAACTCCAATTCCAACTGTTACTATTACCACTCCGTGGACTGGAACTGATATCAGCACCACAACTGCAACTGGTAATGGAACTAACACTGTGATTATCGAAACCCCAATTCCAACAGTTACCATTACTACTCCATGGACTGGATCATTTACTACAACTACTACTGCTACTGGCAACGGTACTGATACAGTTATCATTGAGACTCCTGTTCCAACAACTGGTACTGTTACTGTCACTACTCCTTGGACCGGCTCATACACAACCACTAGAACTGCAACTGGATCGGATGGAGTTGATACTGTTATCATTGAAACTCCTGTTCCAGCCGTCACTATAACAACTCCTTGGACTGGAACTGTGACTACCACCACCACTGCAACTGGGGATGCTACAAACACTGTGATTATTCGAATTCCAGTCGCAAAGGTAACTGTGACCTCACCCTGGACTGGTTCCTATACTAATACAGTAACTATTCCAGGTAATGGTACTGATACCGTGATTATCGAAACTCCACATCCTACTGTTACCGTGACAGCTCCATGGACAGGCTCCTTCACCACCACTACTACCGCTACTGGCGATGGTACTGACACTGTAATCATTGAGACTCCCGTTTCAACCACTGCTACTGTCACCATTACAACACCATGGACTGGCTCGTTCACTACCACCACTACAGCAAAAGGTAATGGTACTGAAACTGTGGTTATTGAAACTCCACATCCTACCGTGACTATCACTACTCCATGGACTGGTACTTTCACAACTACCACCACTGCCACAGGAAATGAAACTGACACGGTCATTATTGAGATTCCAGTCCCAACACACGTCACTACCACCGTTACCACTCCTTGGACTGGTTCCTTCACAACTACTCTTACTGTGACAGGAGCGGACGGAGTTGATACAATTATCATCGAAATTCCAGATTCGTCTAGCGTTGCTTCGACCATTAGTCAAAGTATCACTTCGAGTTCAAGTTGGTCCTCCTTGGAAACCTCAACACCAAGTAGTTCTAGAAGACTTCCTTGGAACTCCAGTGTTATTTCACTTTCTAGCAGTCTTGGATCTTCAAGATCATTGAGTCCAACATTTATTTCCACCACTTCTTCGTCAACGTTATCTGCATCATCTTCATCATTATCGGCTTCTTCCCCATTCTTATCTACTTCTTCTTCTTTCATGCCAACAGTGACTCATACAGGTACTCTTGAACCGAGTAGTGCTCAAAGGACATCAGTTTCTCAAGGATCATCTAATATTGATGACATTTCATCAAGATCAAGTAAAGGAAATAGTCCAGATAGTACTACTGCGGATGTCACAACAGGAACGAACAACCCAACACCTATTTCAACAATATCCCAAGGCCCTGGTAACCCAAGAGCTACCAACACAGACACTGCATCTACCTCAAGTATTCCCTTGACTAATTCTAACGAATTGCCAGAGAGACCACCATTGGTAACAAATACTCCTCAATCGCCTTCTACAGAACGTAACGGAAACACACTTACTACTAGGAGTTTAAGTAACAGTCCCATTGATTCAAGTGCTTTATATTCTTCAACATCGAATGGCCCCACCAGCATTGCAGTGTCAACTTACGAAGATTGGGCTTCAAGAACTCATGCTTCAAAGCTTTTAACTGTGTTGGTTGCAATTATTGCCTATGCATTCTAAGGGGTTTCAATTGATATAGTTTTAATTTGTATGCAGACCTAATTATCAAATAATAGACAAGACCTTTTTACGTGAAATATTGTAGGTGATAAGGGCGATCCTTAACACCAAGTTTTTAATAGTTTCCTGAGGAAAGATGTTCTATCGCTTCTTTATCAACATTGGTTGCCCCAAAATACCATCTAGCTTCGCTCAATGTCAAGGCAAGACTATTGTCAAGATAGGTTATATACGACTATGTCCTGACTTTTGAAGGTTTTGGTGTTTGCTTCAATTGCGATAGATAGCGATACCGAGAGAAACTGCAGTAACTATGTTGCAATGAACTGATCGTATCATTTGTTTCACTTTCGCACAAGGCTACAAATTTGCAGGAAATTCGGAATTTTCCATCATTTGCGAAGCAAAGTCTTTGGCTCAAGGCTACAAATTTGCAGGAAATTCGCAATATTCTATGTTCAACAAACTACCTTACCCTTAGAGCAAGATTTTATGAATTGTATAAATTGAATAGGTATTGTACAGATTGGAGCTACTCAATAATGGTAATTACTAATTTCTTGATTGCATTAAGCTTACTCGTGCTACCTATTTCTGCTGGTGCACCTATTGCATTATACTGGGGAAAACCCGCTTTAGATCGAAAGATAGTAAAGCAACAACAAAAATGGAATATCCCAGCAGGAAAAATTGAAGGCTATTTCTATGCCAATGGTTACTATTTTGCTGGAACTGGCGAAGAGGGATATATTGGACCACAACCTCGTCCGGATGGTAAGACAAATCACCTTGCTTTCAGTACATTTGGAAAGGGCGCGTGGACAGATCATCCTAATTGCGGAGGAGGTGCTGATTCAAGCTCATTTGGCGTGAGCTGTGCCATTGACTGGCCCTGGGAATACGGTAAAAACTACACCAATGAAATTTTACGCACTGCCCACAATGAAACAGATGGTAGCAACAAGTGGACCGGTTCCTTGATTGACGATGAGACTGGTGAGAGAATAATTATTGGTGAATACTGGACTCCACAAAATTTTTCGTTGCTTGATACAGGAGGGTATACTTTTGATGAGTGGTATTTGTGGCAATATCCATTTCCCAATAATGCCAAGTGCATACCTTACTCCAAGTTTGTACAATACCTCCCAGTTCAATACTCGGAAGACAACGAAGAGTTTCAAGTTTCCATCAATTATTTTAATAACATGGACGTTCTTGGTGATCCTTGTGCAAAAGCAGCAAACAAAAGCAACCAGAGAGCTATCGTATTCGACGGTGGGTTTAGTTTTGAGAATGGTTGGTTAAATGAGGAGTACGAGAATAATGTCTAATTCCTGATGCTCAATACGATTCTCAACTATGAGGCTATTTTTGTTGCCTTTGTAAAAAATCAAATCTAATTCCTTGTCAGTGGTGCAGTCTCGACTGATTGAAGTGGGTTGTACTTATTACATAGTTGGACATCAAAAGTTGGTATGTTACGTTGTGGTGAGAAATTATTTTATGAAAAACCAACAGCAGTAGTAAGGATGTTTTAGAGTATGGTAGTAAGGATGTTTTCAGAGTATGGTAGTAAGGATGTTTTCAGAGTATGGTAGTAAGGATGTTTTC